>NW_010535194.1:21685-42784 GCF_000687285.1 Phaethon lepturus | reverse complement strand
CCTACACGCCTTGGTTGCTTTCTTTATGCTGGAGGTAGTGATGATGCGTACTATAAAATTTATTGTATTTTATATGTAGCAACATTGATCAAAGACACAGTCCTTGCAGATGACTGGCACTTCCAAAGACTTCAAGGAATACTCCTTGATCCCCTGCATTTTTGAAGCATCTGCCCCTCTCAGTGACATCTTGCCTGCTGGTGGAGAGCACAGACACAGGAAAAACAGCACCAGAAAGAACCGCCGAGTGCTATTTTTTTTCTGAAACAATAGATGAATTGTTTGCAAAAGGTTGGGATTATTAAAATTCAGGAGTAGATTGTGTAGAGAAGAGGAATTCACAGTTTCTTAGTCTCTCGACTGTATCACCATAGAAGGAAATGCTTACTGTTTTTATTCCAGCCACTGCTGTCACTTTCTTCCACCACTCATTTTTACAAGCCCAAACCTTTCTACACCAACAAAAAATGTTTGCCAAGAGCAAACATACACAAATCTCTCAAGACACCAATAGCCATTACACAGCAACCTCACTTCCAGCACCCCTCTCCCCACTCCGATGCAATCCCCCAATCCTTCGATTTACAACAGCCGATTACATGGGAAAGGGCAAAAGGAAACCTCCCCTTTTGTTTGATTACAGTCGGAAGTGCACGTTGTGAACAGGGGCTATACAGCTGCTCTAGAGCCCGAGATGGAGAGCTGAAGACCAGTGCACAGGAAATTACTTCCTAGCTATGTCATGCCCAAGAACACCCAATTCCAGAGCTGCCAATAAAAGAAAATAATGTGAAAATGTTAGTATCCCATTATCCAGCAGCCCCTCTCCAAGAGGGGGAGAAGTACAGATTTCTGCTTATCAGCACTAACTAAGCTTTTCCCAATTAGGCTGAGAGGAAAAGAATAGGTATTTAAATACTAAATGCTGGAATAGAAATCACAGGCCTGCAACAGAAGGGTAAGGGCAAGTAGGGTGCTGGGGCATATTCAACATGTTTTCAAGGCAGTTGCCACTTCTCAGTAGGAAAATGGCAAAGGGAACTCAGCCACAGAACTCGCCTACGCCTCAGCGTTTACCAGCTGGATAACCAACTTACACCCAACCTTAATTGTTGGCAATAGTACCAATGTAGTTTAGAGTGTGGTTGTAATGTTGCAGATACTAACCGCTTAAGTGGTAGTTGTTGGCATTTAGGTAGCTTCACTGGCTTCAAGGCAAGACACTAGGGAACAGAACTCTTTCAGTATTTAGTCCAGTATTCAAGGACTGAGAATTGAGGATTTGGTTTCACCAGGCACTGGAAGAGACTGCTAGAACAGAGCGGCTGCTTTTCTGAAACCATGCTTGTTGGTGGAGAGCAGAATTACCCCAACACCCACCCTGTCCAGGACACGGCCCAGAAATCAGAAGACGGAAGCTCACAGAATGGGGTAGGACATGCAGTAGGGTAGAGATCAAGAGTTTCAAAAATACCTGTAAACAGAGACAGAGGGGGACAGGAAAGAGGATAAAAAGCAACCTGACAAAATGTATTCTATGCATACTTTTATTAATAAAATATAAGATTTACAGCATAGGTCAATGGACAGTGTGCTTTGAGAATTACCTAGTTGGATAGTATGACACCAGTCAGTAGCTGGTTTTGGTGAGGCTAATTAAACCTCAGATGACATGCCAGGGATCACCGCTACTGACAAAACCAAAAATCTTGCCCAAGACTAGCTTTAATCCCCCGATCCCATCCCAGCGTGCACAGCTGAGGTCCGAGAGGCAGTTTCGCTTGAGTGTAGTATTGCTAGAAGGCTGCACTGTGTTCTACGCGAGATCTACCTGTTCAGTTCTGTGTCGTCTTCACATCCTCGCTTCCTTTTGCATCTGTGCTAAGCAACTTTTCGGGTACTTGGCGCATCACTCGGTTTATAGATACACACAAGAGCAGCAGTCTTGACAGCATGACCCTCAATCTTCCCAATATAGCAGTCATTAAACCTATGCAAAAGGATTCTTTGCAAAATGGAGATGAGCGTTACCAGCTCTGATGCAAAAGAAGCGTCTATTTACCTCTTTGCCCTTGCGAGAAGATGAAGAATAAACCTCGGACCTGATCCTGTAAACACCTATACACGTGATAAACGTTACTCAACAAGTTGTTTCCTTCACTATTAGCAAGTATAGTCATTTGAGTAAAATTAGTCACATGCTCCGTGAGTAGGAGTAGGGCCTGCGAGTTTATTCACCCATTGGAAAACAGTTGCTGTCCCTGGGGCAGTTAATTTTTTTACAAGGCTGACAGGTGACAAAAGAAAGGTTAAATCCTTACGAAGGCTCATGGTCAGGCATGCATGTTACAAGACAAATACTGTATTTAGGAGAACCAGATCTAATAAATATTAGAATTTTTACATTCTCAAACCACTGCACAAGAACTTAAAGAAATTAAAGTATGACTGCAATAGTAGTCTCATTAACAACCTCTAACCCAGCCACAATTTTACAGCAGAAACAGTATCTTAGTTGATCAAATAATAGAGTCATTATAAGAACTACCTATAACTAAGCCACAGCAATAATTTAACTATAGGTAACTGAAAAGTGAAAATTCTCCCAGTCAAGGTAAGTTCACTATGACTTTAAACTTCATTCTGAACATTTCCGTGAAGGAAGAGTAAACCAAAAAGGACAATTAGCAATAATACCTGGAGGTAAAAACTCATGAGCCTTATAAAGCAGCAACATCTCGTTCATCTTTGGATTTGCTAAAGAGTTTAAATCTCTCAAATAACTATGAACACTTAATTCATGCAGCTTCTGTACTCCACGAATTTTCTGACTGTTGCACCATTTAACACCTCTTTAAGTGTGGTAACTTTGCAAAGCCAAAAGCCAGAAGAAACACTTGCATGGTAAAACTACATTTCCACGCAGTTACTGATAGCAATAAAATACAGAAAACAGAGCATCTCAGAATGCAGTGTAGTAATTATCTATATAATCACTTGGTGTTTTGTACTACGTAGCAGCATATTGCTAGACAACAGGGGACTCTCTACTCTAAAGAAGGCATTAAAGGTATTGTACCCTAAAACAAGGCATTAAAGAAACCAGAATGAAACTAAACATTAAGACAGCAGTCCCATAAAATGGATGTTAAAACCTGAAAATTCTATTCCGGTTCCAATTTAAGCAATAGTTTAAGAAAAGAACCTTTAAGGATACTGGAACAGTAAGTGACACCTGTTCAGACAATGGCAAAATCTGACAGCAGGTCACGGTTTTGAAATGGAAGTGGTTACACACACACTATTCATGAATGAATGCAGATCCTTGTGAAGTCCCTCCCTCTCTTCATTCCCATGAAAAATAATTAATACTGGTTAAAATCATTACAAAAAACATCATTTTATTTTCATGCATCTAAGGTAAAACACAGAGTATTTGTATAAAGAGGTAGATTAAAAAAAAGAAAACAGATTCTCCATTCTTTGTCACTTTTATTCAGTAGTTTGCTTGGTTTTTTTCCTTATTTTCTCTTTTTTGGTGCCAGACATGGCAAGGAGTGATTACAGTCAACTGTTTATTAAAACATTTGTTGCAACACAGACCCCCTTTACCACTGACCCCAAACGGACCCATTTCATGTGCTTTATTTTGTGGGGTATTTTTCTATACACCACCACCAAGGCTAGGTGGAGGGGGATGAAAGGGAAAGGGGGAGTCCAGGAGGCCAGGAGGAGGAGGAATGCTACAAGCCACAGCAAGAATGAGCTGTATTTAATAAAAAAAGGGGGCCACGAATGATACAGTAATGAGGTTACACAATTAAATCCCATAGCATGATTGAAGGCTTTCCCTGTGTTTGACGTCATCACAATGGAAGGCATAAAAAGTGGAGTAAACCGATGTTGATACAGTCCAATCTAGTCCATTAGGCAAGATGGTGCAAGTAGTCATTTAAATTAAAAAGTGCCCTATCCTCACCTAAATGGCTAGCAGACATGGAGAAGAACGCAGTGACGGATCAACAGAGCTTTCTCCATGTAGCTATAGAAGTGTGTTGTCATATGGCACATTTTTAAACACTGGAAAGGGGTGCCATAATGGACCTCTCATTCTCTTTCGTTTACAGGTACAAATGCTAGATTCAACTATTTCAACTATGCAGGAAGTGGACTCTTCAGTTAGGAATGCCAACCCTAATTCATTTTGTCTTGAAATATATACAAGTTGTTTGTAGTAGCTACAGCAATGATGTTTTCCTTAGGATGCCAGGCTGTGTGTAGAATCTTCTTGTTGAAGTCTAGGCTGTCAACACTAATTTCATCCTTCTTTCGCTTACCACTTGCGCATACTTTACGTGGCTTCAAAACGGTACGGGGTTTATTGTTTTCCCGGGATGCCTCCAAGGTGATGTCTCGCTTTGTGTTCCTGTCAAACATTCTGAAGAAGTTGTTGTAAGATCCCGTCATGACGATGCTGCAGAGAGGGGAAAGTAAGTAACAGTTCAGTTGAAAATAACCTCTCCTTTTATGAAACCTCTGGGTCCCAAGTAAGATCATGCCTTATTATAGAAGCAGAACACAGGCATCCTTGCCCCTACTTTCTGCAGTCTAAAGTGAAACTAAAATATTTGAATGCCTTTACAGATTTTTTTTTTTTTTTTTAAAAAAAGGTATCTTTTTCCTTAACTGGACCTTTTAGAGGTACACACTTTAGTTATCTAAGCACTTCAATTTGAGTGTCATCATTTGATTTGCTTCTCATGCATATGTGGGGAAGTGACCTAATAAACGCCAAATACATCGGATTTTTAGCCAGGTAATTTTAGTTACACACAAATTGCATGAATTTAGGTACTAACACACCTAGTTTGTGGTAATACCTTATAGAAGATCCTTATTCTATACCAGCTTCAGTAAGACAAATACACTTAGAAGTTTCCCTATCCTTCCTTTGCCTCAAAAAAAAAAAAGACAGATGCTGAGTTTAAAAAAAAAAAAGCTATGTCTGACAATACTGATAGGGATACAATGAGCTGATTTAGATCTAGCAAGTAAGCAGTTAATGACACGATTAACACAAAAGCAACAGCTGTCTTAAACAGTATTAGTCAACCATGCCCAAGCGAGGCAAACGTGACTACTCACTCTAAGAAAGAAAAGCCCTAGAAGGTTTTTCCCCAAGTGTTCGACCTTTTGACAAGGCAGCTTAAATAGAACACACATACACAGGTCTCCCCAACAGCCCTGGTGTAGATTCTTACACTTAAGAGCATCAATCAGACAACAGGGTTTGAGTACATGGGCCTCACTCCCATACAAATCATTCCAAAGTCAGATCATAACAGATGACACAGGGAAAAGAAAAAAACAAAACAACCAAAACAAAACAAAACACCAAAAGATAAACACCTGGGATAATAAAGCAAGTGGATTTGGGTATCAGTAGTATTTCACCAGTTTGCAGAAAACCATCTCTAATCTTACTGCTTCGCCCATCTCTCCAGTTTAAGCAGCTGGAACATTTGTCAGAATGAAATAGTAACCAAAGTGACAAAACTCTTTCTAGTGACATTCTACATCTCTTCAGTACACTACAGCGGTTCTCTATAATCCTACACTATAACATCAAGGGTTAAGAGCTAATAAACATAGATTAAAGTCTACTAAGTACTAAAATATTATCTGAGCCTGTCCATAAATAAAACCAGACCAATACTTGAGGCCATGCTTCAAGTGTACCATTTTAAGAATAACTTGGAAAGGTATTAAGTGCACATAAAGAAGACTTAAACTTGCCTGTCTGATCCATTCCAACAGCATTCAAATTTGTCAAAAATGCAATCATTCTCATACAGTGAACAAAGTTTACTTCTGAGGTATTCATGCACCTGGAAAAAAATTGAATGAATGAATACTGAACTTGCATATCTGTAAAATAACCTTCATAAATTCTGTTCCAAAAGTCACTAAATATCTGACACTGCTTACACCCTATTCACAGGAGCACACACAGCTCCCTCCTCTAACTGTGTAGATAAAGAACAAAATGAACGAATGTAGGAATTAACATCTTCTACTGTAGCAAGTCACTTGGGGTGGAGAAAGAAATATCTCCCAGGACTTGGCAATTCTTCAGAAGGCTTTCCCTCTCCAAGCAGTTGTCACACCCTTGCTACCCTTTTAGATATCTGAAAGGCAGAAAGGATCAGTCAGACTTTGCTTCCTTTGAAAAATCATGCTTTGGTGACTGATCTTCCTCCTATGTATGATGAAGAGGATCCCTTCACAAATTTTCTTGTACACAAAACACCACAGAATTTTCAGTGCCAGACAAAAACTTTTTCTGTGAAGGAAATGTTTCACCTCCTATTTCCTCCGGGAAAGAACAGAATATGAAGTCATCTGAAGGCTATATGAGAGATGTGCTATCTCATGGCTGAAGAAGACCTTTCCACATTTCCATGGGGTAGGAGGGAGGCTTTTTCATACCCAAACACGGTTTTGGGTTCTGCAATCAGCCTGGAAATAGCAAGATCCTTTAGCAGGTGTGTGGAACCCACATCTCATTGATGCTTTGCCCAGACATGGTGATTTATAGACAACACTGTAACTGACATATCAAGACTATTACTAATAAGACTCAGCATCCTTCAAGTTTTAATTTCTAGCCTACATCATCTTCACCAAATACCTGATACGTTTCCACAGGTCTGTTTTCCATATTTAAATCCCAGATCTTCACCGACAGATAATCTCTAGTCATCATATATCGACCACTATGGCTAAACTTGACATCAGATATGGAAGAGATGATTTCAGAGAAAAATGATCTGTTGCTAGGATCTTCTGGTTCTTCAAACACTGTACAAAAATAGGAGAGGCATTTCAAGAGATAAGTTTATGTCTCTTCCGACACAAGATACACCCAAATTAGGTTAGCAGTCTCTCAGTAAGCTTGCCACACTGGGCTATTCTGCCTGCGTTATATGAAGTAACTTTCAATGAGAAAGCCTTATAATGCAATCGCCATCCTCCAAGGTATTTTATTTTCGTAGCAAGTCAAGGTCAGCTTCTAAGTGGACTACTCGCTAATATTTGGAGTCTTCATTCACACACGTAAGATTTCTAGCATCAAGTACAGACCAAACAACTAGTATCTGACCTCCTGAAGTGTGCAGAAAGCCATTCCTAGTCCTATTGTCTAGGCATACTCCCCAGCTTAAGCTGCTAATAATTTCATTCACTACTTTTATTCTGGCAAAATATTGATCTAATTTTAAGATTTATTTAGATTGTAGGTTTTAGATCTATTCACTATACTACAGAAATGCAATACGAATATATACACACATACACAAGTCAGCATTGAACATATTCTTACTGAGTGCTTAGTTTCATCTAACAGCAAGGTATCATATTCAAAAAAAAAGACAAAAACAATGCAGGGCAGAACTTACATTTTGAATGTCTGTCACAGAGTGCTGATGCTCTCATATCACAGAGGCGAATCGTTCCTTTACTGCTGCTGTATACAAATGTATTACAGCTGTTTGGGTGGAACTCTGCAGCTGTTATCACCTCTGTGAGCTCCTCCATGTTGGCAGGCTTAATATCTACAATATCTACAGCATTTTGTTAAGGAATTTTCTCCAGTTTTCACAACAGATCTTTCAGCTTTAAATGTATTCAGCAATGCTTTTGTGGGATCCAGTCACAAGCTGGATAAAAGTCAAAATCAAGTCCCACAATTTGTCTAGAAACCAGACCATAACATTACATCCTCTATCAGTTTGAAGTTAATTCTTTTAAGAGCAAAAGCCTGCTTAATTTTTTGCTCCAATTCAGCAGTAATTAATTCTATACTACATATATGTCACCCAGGTTTTTTCACATAGAACTTCATTTTGCTTAAATTCCAATGACACTATTACATTTTAAAGAATGCATGTGTGATTTCTGCTCAGGATCCTGCTGATCTGTCCACGAATCTCTGCTTCCAGCAATGGGACTGAATATGTATTTCTGTGATCCGACTGCCAGCAACATTTGTAGATGCACATGCAAGAGGGGCCAATGGTTAGAAGGCAAAAAAGAATTAAACGTCATTGAGACAAGGATGGTAGTCCTCCGACTTGCTTCCTACAGCAAGTCAAGAAAATTCTCAGAAGATAGTTTACTGTAACGCTGCTTTCCAGAACTGCTCATCTAACTTGAAACCTAAGCTTTTTTCTCCTTTAAAAGAATCTTGTTTTCACCATGCAAAGGACTCTCCTTATATTGCCCATGCTGAGCTACCTCTCCAAAAGTAAAAGTCCTCACAACTAATAGGGAGAAATAACCAGGAAATGGAGAAACATGCTACATAAAAAGCTTGTCATGAAAGGAAATAAAATCCAACAGTTTTGTTTTAAGTGAGCTGTTACCATCATATAAAACATATAAACATATAAAACACTGCAAAAAAGATACTAAAACTTCTGTCTGTAATTTCTAGGTGCCACAGGTTAATCCGCAAGTCATCTGCGGATAAGTATGTTTCATAATCGCTATTAATGGAGATGGAATTGATGTGATACGTGTGAGCATTGGCAAATATTCTTCGTGGACTAGCTTCAACCATGAGGTCCATGGGCCTGAATACTGGCACCTGCAAAATAGAAAGCAATGGAAGTTGGAGACACAAGTGCACTTCAAACACACTGGCAGTCATAATCACGGCCCTTCAATACACCAAGCTGATTACACTATCTCAAAATCACCTCAGGAGTAAATGTGGCTGCCAAATGGCATGACAGAAAATGTAGAGTTAATAATCTCATGGGGCAGTTACTCACTGAGCCACAGGCTAATCTGTGTGCCAGTGGGAAGGAGAGGAGAAATCACCTGAATGTGGCTAGTTCACAGAGAGTGAACTACTCACCCGTAGTGTTGTAACTGTAGTAGGATCCCTATACCGTCCATCTTCTTCCTTTAAATTATAACCCTCTGGTCTTTTGTCCCTTTCACTGATTTTCCATAACTTTATTGTTTTATCTGAAATGAAAGAGCCACAGTTTAAAATCAAAGCTCTAGCAAAGATAGTTGTCTTCACAGCTGATGCACTTCAGCATGAAGCCGTCAAACAAGACAAGACCACCTACGCGTACAAGAAGACAAAAATACTGCTTGGAAAAAACAAGACAAGATAAATAGCATTAAAAAGACCTCCTCCACAGTTTGTTCTTTTTATAAAAGTTATAGCAAGTTTTAGTTAGAATGAGTATTGTTACGAATGACTAATATAAGCACTCACACAGTCAGTTATACACACACAAAGGTACTGAATGACTTAGCTAAGTCCCTTTGCTGGAAAGCAACCAAATCGGAATGACTAGTCCAGCACCCTGTGTTGTGGGGCTCCTGCATCCAGTTACACCAGAACAGCAGTATAGTTAAACAGCAGAACTCTTGTGTAGCCGCATCCCTAGGTACTTGCATTTAAAATCAGCTTGCTTCCAGCCTTTTCAAAGTGGAGAGGATTGGACAAAATCCTAATTACGAACCTATGTAACAATAGGTTACCATGCAAAATTAACTATTAAGTCATAACTTACCATTTGTAGACAATAAAAACTGAGCAGCATTTTTCTGGGGTAACCACCTAATTTTGTTGATCTTCTCTTCAATTTCTAAACTTTTCAAGTAGTCAAACTCTGGTTCATGGCTTTGAAAGGTACTGTAAACATTGTATTCTCCCCTACTGTGAGACTGGGTTTTGTTCTAAAAAAAAAAAAAGAATTAAATGATCAAGATATATATGCAATGTACAGAATGCTTTTGAAGGCTGCAGGCAGAAGCCAGAACTAGGTATTTATGCAGAAAGATATATAGGCAGACTGCTAATTAGCATAAGAATAGGTTAAGACTTCTACACTCTATTGTTGTCTATGCCATATTTGCCATGACTATCCCTTTGGCATACAACTTACCTTATTTTAACAAGCCTGTAGAACAGACGAAATGAAGATCATCTCTTTTGCAAGAACTTGATTAGAGTTTCTACTCTTTTGGCTAAGAAAGCAGCAGAGACAGTTATTGCAGCAGCTTTCGATTTCTAAAGTTTCCAGAAACTCCCCTCAGCCACCTGAATAATATCTCCAGCCAGTTCTCATGTTAACTCCAAGCAGCTGAACTTACAAACTAACATTTTGCCTAAACATTCTATGCGTGGAAAGTTTTTCTTTTTTAAAAAACCTCAAAGTCTTCATTGTTCTCCCATCTTTTAATTTTTCCATCTTTGTTTTTTTAAAGAGAACATTCCCCAAGAGAAATATACAACCACACATATGGTAAATCTACTCTGTCAGTAAGTTCAGCTTGCTAGGCACACTATGGAAATCCCACATGTCACCTCTAAATTTATACATGCAGCTCCACTATTCTGGTTTATAATCTCCACATTGCTTGGGACCTTCTAAACTGCTTAAGAAGCTTTTTCTTCCTCATTTGGGAGATGAGGGGAAAAAAAGCTTAACACCTCTGTTGAATACATCTTTGACATTAAGTGTCACACCTCCAGTCAGCCTGTTCAGGATGGACCTGTCTGGAAAACCGAAAAACTTCCAAACTTGCATAATTCCTCTTTCTAAAAGCTATGTTTTAGGCAGTGGCTTCCTAGCACTAATATTGCTCTGCATGAACTGAACCTTAAATTCCCTCCAATAGGTGACAGAAA
Source organism: Phaethon lepturus (assembly GCF_000687285.1). Classification (NCBI taxonomy): domain Eukaryota; kingdom Metazoa; phylum Chordata; class Aves; order Phaethontiformes; family Phaethontidae; genus Phaethon; species Phaethon lepturus. The sequence goes on along the minus strand of NW_010535194.1, from coordinate 32,070 downwards.
ACTGGAACCATTTCTGAAACAGCGCTCCCTAGGAGTACCTGAAATTAATTCAAGCTTAATTTTGTGATAGATTCCTGTTCCACCCATTTCAAGAGGTTGCAAAATGAGATGCCTTTCCTGTGATATGTTCTTGACTAGGGACTTCGCTCCTTCCTTCTCTTGCGTGTCCATCCATTCATCTCATCCCTTAATACCCCACTAAAACATACTTCTTGATATGATCCTTGCTAGCCCACACTTGTCACATTCCCTGCATCGTTTTTTCTTGCTTCATACCCTTACATTAATAGCTGGCAGGAGCTCTTACATTGTACAATAAGCTGTGGGGGAGGGAAAAGTGGAAAAAAAGCTCAGAAATAAAATTTGGCACTAGAATGTTGTACCACACCTACCAATTACACTGGCTTTCCCACCCTAGAGAACGGAAGGAACTTTGTTCTAAGTTTCAGTTAGGTCTAACAAGTTAAGCAGGGTCACTGCATAGAACAGGCGACATCTAAAGAAAATCTATTGTGCTTTAGAAAATGTTGGTCATGATTCAGGGAACTTTCCTTCAATTCCATATTTACCATAATGACTGAGCCTTAAATATACTTCCTGTGTATTCTAGTAAAACTCTACAGGACTAGAACAATATATAAACCCAGTAATATATGAAATCCACCTTTGGGATAAAAGCAAAATTTAAACCATGAGACCACCTCATGGCACTCAAAAAAAATCAAAACAAGAAGAGGTGTTGGCCTAAGTACCTTATGTTAAATTCCAATTTAGGTAATTACAGGCTGCCTACGCAAATTCCTCCTTTGGTTTCAATTAGGTACAGTATTCATTTCCTGCCCGATACTTATGTAATGTCACTTGCTTCACATTGCAGAAGGGCTGCCACATTCCAACCCAGAGGTGGCAGCATTTTAGCAGTGGCTAAAATGACACAAGCTTGTATAACTCTATAGAGAGCACTCTTGTTTTACTGTTTTTCTTCCTGTATGTATGGTCTGTAAAACACTCTGGAATGCAGTGTTATAGGAGGTGGTACATAAATCCAACCCAAATACTTCAACAATTGTCTTTTAGATACTCTTACATATAAAACTTGCTCTAGACAGTAACGCATATGGCGTAACTAACTACTAATGCATTAGGGTATCCAATCCCCGTTGTTCGTTCCCTAAACCTCAAGGAGTCAAATTATACCAGAAACAATTCTGTGAACTTAATCTGATAACCCCAGTGGTTCTTACTGTACCTAGATTCACAGATTGTAAGAATATGAGCCATAGGTTATGCATCAAAAACAAAAGCAGTCATTTAAAGACAACTCTCTTGAGAAAAGGCAATTAGCTATTTAAGCTTAAAGCTACATTAAAGGATCCTTGAAGGATGCAAGCTCAAACTCAGAGTTTGGTGGTTGGGTGGGGGTTGTTTTTTTTTTTATTATTAAAAAAACCAACAAACCCAAACAGAAAACCCAACAAAACAAACACCACACGTTTGTGCCCAAAACTACAGGAAGACTGCAGTAAGGATACTCTACGTACTATGTTCATCTCAGACTCCAGCCAAGGAAACTCAGCAGAGGCTACTCAGTCAGGAATATCCCACTAGATGGCACCAACTGACCACGGTGATTTATTTGTAAAGAGGCCGTGCTGCACTAGAATTGCCTGCATACCATCAGGAAGCAACTTGTTCTGGGGCAGTGTGGAATTCTTAAGGTTTAGGATTTTTAGAATTGCAATTGAATGAAAACATTAAGGAAGGAAGTAACAGCATGACTTTTCTAGGCAGAGAGGCGACAGAAGCACCTTTTCATGCTCTCCCTCAAATAAATTCTAACCAAGTCAACTTCTAACTACAGTCTCAGTTAAAAATGAAGCACTCCGTCTCAGCTTTCCCATCTTTAACATGGGAATACAGGCCCTTTCCTAGCGTTAGAAGATTTGTCTGTAGAGGTCTGCACAGACCAAAAGAACAAGCATAAAATGAAATGATACCTTTGCTACTATGAGTCTATGGTTTTACTGGTTTTGGTATCAGAATGGAAAAGGACCTCTTAGGTCAGAGTTACATAGTCATTAAGGGCAACTTTTATTTCCCCAACTACAGTGAAATCCAAAATAATAATCACAGCCAAGCAGAGTCACTGTAAAAACAATCAACTTCAGCTTCCCCAAGGTCTTTTTGTGTCCAACCCCTCCTTTTTCGTTTTCACTTTAAACACTCTTTAGACGACAGCTAAAGTATTTAAAGAGAAATTAATGTCTAAGTGTCACAAAGTTCTCAATAATTTTTTCACTCTTAAATTTTATTATCTTAATCATTTATCATACAGGCATGCACTTCGTGTAAAGTTTTTTGTAAAAGCATGCTCCTTTTCTTTAAAAAGAGAACGAATACGAACAGAGGAGAACATCAAGTATACTTTACGTAGTTAGCACTCACCTCCTGCTCTTGTTGAAAGATGACGACTCTACCTCCTTTGTCTCCTGTTGCTAACAACTCTCCAGAATGGTTAAATTCTACTGTAGAAATTATATCCGCTGCATAGGAACAAAAATAAAGCCCAGAAGTTAATAACTCTGCTAAATACTACATGGCCAAGAAAGCTACTATTTTAAGTAAAAAAGAAAATGCATACTTCAATTCAGTTTAAGAATACTTAATGTTATAAAATACAAGTAGGGATTTCTTCAAAAATATAAAGTAATTTTTGCAAGCTGTACATTTGAAAACCAGTTACTAGTTCACTGTGCCGCAGTTACAAGTTCAGTGTTGTGCACTAAGTTGCTTTTAAAGGTTTTATATTGTCACTACTTAGAACTGTTTTTCTGCAATGACTGCTACTCTAGTGTAGTATAGAAATGGATTTTCAGTACATACGGTAACAGCAGAGAGAGACTGTAAATACATATGCCTACCTTTATTTTCTCCATTCTTTCTGATAGAAGATTTAGATACAATGATTACCCATATGATCTCAAAGCCTTTTTAAGGACTCTGTACACATTTGACAACTTAAGGGCAAAACATTAGGGTGGCGATGCTCAAGGATGTGGAACAAAAGCAGCTACAGAAAATTAGGAAATAAATTCAACAGACCGTCTCTAAAAAAGCCTTCAGTGTCTCTTCTGGCTGAGGAAGGTTTATATTACTACAAGTATTTTTATATGGAGTGCTAAAATTAAATTGTGAATATACACTGACCAAAAACCAGCCGTGTCTAGTATCAAGTTGATCTGCTTATACAACAAAAAAAAAAAAAAGGACAAATTATGACTTAAGCTCAAGCACACCAATTCACATTTTCAAATGTACACATTCCCCTCATACTTTCATATAGTAGAATCAGATGCCAAACCATTCTTTGCACAACTTCAAACTGCATTACAACTATATAGATCTAATTTTCTTCAGAAGAAACTACCTAAGATTTTACATATGCAAAAGTCTTCAGGCTATTTCACTTTCACATCAGTCTAACATAGATAAACAATGTAACCACATTTTCTACTGGATGGTTTCTTCACTTTTTTTTTTTTTTTTGAGTTTAAAAAGGTCTGGTACCTGCCCTACAGACCAAAAGCTACTGCTGAACAAATGCTACTCAGTCTGAATTTAAACAGACACTATTGTGCAGCATATCACGGAAGCTATCTTATCATAGACAGCAATAGGGTTATTTCATTTGGAAGTAGTGAAACACGCAGGATTTTCCTCTTATTCATTTTAATACCAAAATGAAAAACTTACATCACTCCTGGGTTGTCCCAAGCACATGGGCGGTGGCCTCTGAGGGCATTAGCGAGCTGTTTAATAAACGCGTTACACAGCAGCTACTGGCATGCAGCATGTCTCTCTGAAAACTGCACAATGCAAAGATAGCCTAGACAAGCAGGCCAAACTGAGCTGCAAAATCCTCAAACAGAGGCCAAAGATGCAGAGTCAGATTCTTGGCACAAAGGGGTATGTCCTGCTCAGTTGTGTCTAGCTATACAGCACAAACTGCCATATAACAAGGGACAAACACAAGATTATCCAATCTCCATCAACCTCCCTTGCCATGATTATCTGGCACCACTGAAACACAAACAGGCTGAAAATTCTCAAGAACGCTGCGTTAAGGACATAAATACGATGTAAGCTTCTATCTAGATAAATCAGAAGCCAGATCACACAGAGAAAAACCTTGATTTGAGTGCACATATTCCCTCTGCGCACCCCCTCCGGAAGGTAACGGTTACTTCAGCCATTCTTTCACATATTTGCAAACAAGATTAAGTGATTTATCTCATATCTGTAAGGCTTAAGACTGAATACCATTCAGGTGAAGATACAGCATTCAATATGTACCTCTCACAGGTGAACAGCGCATAAAGTAACATGCAATTAATCAAATCCAATGTGCAGGAGTGAAGTGCAAAACCAGCAACCTAGTTTTCACTACTCCATACAACACAAACCACATTGTTGTAATCAGGAAAGAACCTTAAGGAATCAATTAATTGAAGAAAAACAAGGTAACTCACCTCTCAACAGTGAGAAGTATACAGAATAATTACTACTTTGAAAAAACACTGAGAGATTTAACACTGCAAGCTAAACCAGTCTTAAAACAGAGAAGACAAAACAGCAAGTTATCAGCAAATCTAAATGTGTACATGTATGTGGAAGGAAAACAGCAAAGAAAAATTTGCCTTAAAAATCTCATATATCCATCTAAGAAGAGATGGATAAATTCATCATAGTACTTGGTGAAAGTCACTGAAAAGTTTTACAAGGTCAAAAGCCTTAGGCTTGAAGCCTTATTATTAGAATAGGCAGCAACAATGGCCAGAAAAGCCTTAAATTAAGGGACAAACCCTCCATTTTCTTAGGTCTGCTGATGCAATATATACTATTTAATTCTCTAAGTTTCATATATAGCAGAAAGCTAACCACTTATCTGTAACAGTTCTAGACATTCTCACTTTTTGCATTTATTTTAAACTTTCAAGATTATCCAAGCTTGGTATTGGTGATCTCCAAGCTGATACAAATCCTGCTTCATCTATAGGATCAGCTGTGTGACAAACTTTCAGTACTAACGTCCCCACACCTCCAAAGAGTCCAGCAGCCTCAGTCAGTGGTGACAAGGTACTCAAAACTCTCCAGTGCCTGATCAACACTATGCAAAAAGATATTTTCAAGTACTTGGATCAATTTTAAATTAGAAACAAAATACATTCCTTAGCAGCAATCACAACAGAAAATTGTTAGCTTTTAAACACGAGATGCATCTATAGAATCTGATGTGCCTTCTGCACCGTAATCTTGCGACTGTTCCCTTTCCAAGGACAAAACAAATGTGCTAAAAAACTAGGCAGAAAAATTATTTCTGCTTAACTAGTCCCAAACCAGGACTGAGATGCATATTTTATACAAAAATCCATACTGGAAAGCACAGCAACCAATCATACATTTTTAAATCCAGTAACTCACCGTTAAGAATATTGTATTCCCATACCTTGGTCAAAGAAAGAGACAGACATCAAACCACTGGTGTGGAACTGGGCAGATTTAATACTGTGTGAGAATTGACAGCGGAAGCATTTCATCTTCCGCAGTGCACTGATTTGCTTGTGTGTTTTCATCTGTATTAACACACTCGTTGCAAAAAAAACACAACACCAAAAAAACACCAAAAAAACCACACAACCCCACGATGTTATCCTTTTCTTTTCAAATAGTAACTATAAATTCCCATGATAGTTACATGTAGGGTTATTTTAGTCCTTCAGCACCGCAACGGGCAAAAGAGCATCTATAGAACGCGCTGCCTTCTCCCTGTCTCCTCCCTTTTGTGCATGCTATTTTTGCTACAGTCTCTAGGTGGGACTCTTGCAAACACAGAGGGCTGCTCTCACTGTCCAGAAGCTTGTGAATGATCCTTTCTGCATGCAAAGAGTACTCCCTAGTGCTATGAGGGAAAAGCAGATGTATAGGTGCTCTCTTGTCACCGACACCAATGGGTTTTGGAAATGTGATGTATTCTATTGTTTACTGCTGAATTCATTTCGATGCCCTCCTCTTCAAGCACCAGTATCAGAGATAAATAACCACCAAAACCTTATCTGATAACCATACCCCTCACAGCATACAGTTAGATAGCATTATCTGTTAACTGACTTCCGCAAAGTTACCCACGCCTTGGAGATCAGATCTGCCTCTCTCCTGCGCCGAAGCATCTTGAAACACCTTTGACACCAAGACGAAGCATGACATTTCAAGTGCTGGGATTTTACAGGGCATGTACAGGGCAACATCAAACATACAAGATGAAGATACCATTCTGACAAAACCAAAAAACAGGACTGAAATGTCTACCTACATTCCTGTAGGGTACCTGCAATACCTGTACTAAGTTTCTCCCCCTTGCATAACTCGGGATAGACAGCTCAGGGGTTTCTATAGTGTTTAAAAGTACTTCCTTGCACAGATGTATACCCTTGTCCTTTAATTTCACTTAAATGTCCCTTCTAGACACTTATTGTTATCACTGTAGAAACACTTCTGAGACTACTAAATACTTCCAAATAATGGTTTTCAGTGATCTGAAAGCAGCAGGGGGGAATCTATATCAAAAAAATCACCTATACAACCTGAAGTCCATTCACTGTTGTTGCACATGTGCCTCACCAAGGCAAAACGTTTTGCAGCAGGTTGAGTGCAACACTATGAATCAAAACACAGAACTACTGTACAGTTGTATCCCTACCTCAAAGAAACAAAATACACTACAGCCAAATCAAGCCAGTGATCCCAAAAATCCCAGCAAACTGTCAAGAGAGGGTTCTGCACACACCAACAGGCCAGAGTCTGCTTTCCCAGGAGCCCTCAAATCCTCTTGACAGTTCTCCCTGATACAGCGGCTACAACCTAGTTTCTTGCAACTACTGTCAAGGTTACTTTTTCTTTTGCACATGATCTTTATTTTCACAACCTGCCCTAAGCTTTTTATGTATTGCTTCAATGATACATCTTCACTTTAACTGCTCCAATAGAAGTCAAAACTACCGCAAGTTCTGGACACTTACCTTCACTAGATTCAAGTAATACTAGATTTCCCCATGGTAGACACAGAAACAGGAACCTGAAGAACCAAACGGAATCAAAACAAGGTGTCTAGCTTTGACAGAGAAGGCAGGAGGGTGTGGGAAAGACATTTATCTCCAAGTTTTGATAATGCTTAAAGTAACGTGTTCACAGTTCACCACGCGAAAGGGAGACATACCAGAAGCTCCCAAGCAGTTCTCAACCTGCGGCAGACACACTTCCGATTCATCATCTTGCAAGGGAACACAACACAAACCTAACTTGTTTCTTAGGAGGCTTCTGAAGGTAATCATCACAATTTCAGCATTTTTAGTCAATATTTGTTACACCAACTTTTGCTACTTTGAGTAATTCACCTGTCATGTCAGGTAGGATACAGATGGTTTGAAAAACTGAGGCACTGGGCCAGTGCACTTAGAAAAATATAACCAGTTCAAATGAAAATAGGCAGATTACACTGTTCAAAGATAGATGAATAAAGGAATCCAACAGATCCCAAATGCCTTTTCCCCCTTTAAAGGAAAGCAATGCTCGAAATAAGGAAAACCTCAGTGACAGGTATTAAAAAACCAACTTTTTCACACTTTGGGGGCCTTCCACACTTTTCAGTGAATGCTGAACAAGAACGTGTGCTATCATGAGCAACTTTTCTGAAATACCAGGGAAAGGGTTGTGCTGAAGTTTTACCACTGTCACCAAGTCTACGGTATAAGGGAATAAAACAGCTTTATCAATCCAAACAAGCAAAAAAATACCGTAATCCAATGACTTAGTTCCAGAAGGCCCACTGTGAACCTGAAAAGCAATTCTGCATTAAATTTGTTTCCAATAATAGAATAAAAGGTATTTTATTAGTACAGAAGAGGCTATTTTAATGTGCCATGAACTTTATATAAACTCTGCTTATAAAACATGCTTGGTAGGCAAAACATGTCACCTATTCTACAGCAGCAAGTCAATCATGGCAGTGAACAAAGAGCGTCTTTATTTCATCAGACCTAAAAGGTTTCTGTGCAAGTTTTTGGAATCACGTTGATCTGCTGCTAAGCAGAGAGCAAGTAAATCAGTATGTTTACACAAGTGGAGCAATCTCCTGATGCTTTCAAGGACCGAACAAAGAATTGTAGTATTTTAAAAGCATTTTGGTACTTCATTGTTTATACACCTTCCCAGTGGCTGAAAATACCGTTTCTGGAATTTTCCAAAGGAGAACTCAAACAAATCTCATCCATAATGTTAAGCAGATTACTTACAGGTTGGTAACTCTCCCAAGGAGTAAAAAGACAATTCACTAACCAAACGTGGAGCCCAATTACTCAGTCTGCCAGCCTTAAGCATAGAAGAAGCTATTTTGATCGAACTAAACATCAGTTGATCATTCCAACGATACTTCAGAAACTGTCTGGAACAAGAAACATTAAGAAACCAACTTATAGGATTATTATTAAAATCCGAGGAAGCTTAAAAAGCCTCAAATTGAGGAAGCAGTACAGGAATGGATAAACATTATGAGGAATAAAGACTGTGAAATATTTTAATTCAACACACAATTACTGAGCATACCTGAGATAAAGTCAACATGCTCAAAACTGAGCAAGAGTATCTGTCCAGGAGAACTTGCACACCTTAAGTGTCTGAAATCACTTGCAAATTGTTTGGTCCTTTCTAATCCAGTGTGAAGCAAAACCTTCCTGCTTCACACTGCTGAACAGATTCAACTTCCAAAACCTCAAGCTCAAATCACAGCAAATGACAGAAAATTGTGACTTTTTACTGGACTTTCTTGATGCCAGTAATGATTTTGTATTAGAGTTAGGTACTTCATTGCTGAGGGCGGAAAAAAAAACAAAAAAAAAACAACAACAAAAGTACTAGAGAGGAAACAAAAGCTCCTCAAAGGCTTCAAATATTTTAAGAATCTACACAATGCACTCCAAATGTCTGAGTCATCCCAACATCATCCCATTGTTTGCATGATTTTGATTTACCACATTTATCAAGACTCTTAATATATTGTGTATTAAGTCCCTGAAGCTAGATAGTAAAGTGTTAATCTCAAAGTGAACAGGAAGGCTGTTCAAGCAAGATTAAGAAAGAGTGACTATCCATATGAGAGAACAGAGCTCCCACCACAGACACCACAACTACACACAACAGGGAAAGAATAAGAGAGAAAAATGGCAAGCACTATTTGGTACTGACGGTAAAAAAGAAAACACCCTCTGCATTCCAGCCTCATTCCTAATTTATGTATGTAGAGAGGGGGAAGGGAATAGAAGGATTGTATACTTTAAAGTTACCATGACCGGTTTTACCATTGACTTCATTTCCCTTTTCTCCATTCACTTTCAACAGTGATTCCCTGCATTCATTTTGTCTCTCAGAAGTGGCTAGGCAACAAAACCAAAGGCAGCTGGGATAAGGCATTCCTACTGTTCAATTTACTTCTCAAGAGTCATTCCAGAAGTCCTTTAAATAGATCCCTTCTTTACTAGAAGGGGCCATTAAAAATATATTAATTCCTCAGAAATATGGGGATGGGATGAAACACATGCAACACAGAAGTGAAGAAAGGAGTTACCCTTGTGGCAAACATTCTCAGTCCTGTGCCATGAGGCAAGAGCCAGCTGGTTACTTGTTTTCTCCTAAGTACCAGACCTGCAATACTGCTGCACACAAAGAGCACACAAAGCTCCACTCTTCAACAGCTAAGGGAGTGGAATTTGTATGATGGCCAGCTAGCTCAGTGTTAGGAACACAAACACGCGGGAGCCGAAGACACAGTTCAAGCAGCAGACAGTAATTAAGCTGGTCTTGTTGGCCTGTGCAAATCTGCAAAACCTACACACAGGGAGAAAGATTTACAGAGTGTTCTTTAACATCCACATTCATTCCAAGTGCTCCAGGCCCTGTGACACTGAAAATAAAATACATGGCCATCATCATGAACTCGTCATTTTCTACATGGATTTTGAAAGCATCCTAGTCCCGTTCGGTAAAGATGTATTTAAGTGTTGGGACTCTCCCAGTCCTATTTACACATGAATCTATGTGTAATATACACACACAATACCAGTCTCCAAGTAGTGAATGCATGTAGTACTTCACGTCTGAAGTTCACTACATAAACTACTCACCAGAAGTAAAATAACCAAATTGAAAACCTTGTCAAGCAGTCTTAAAAACCCATACTTTCCCTCCATTTCTTGGACTTCTGTACATTCCCCCCCGCTTTTTTTCTTTTATTCACTCCTTCTTCCCTTCTCTGTCCAACTTTGCCAATCTTTGGG
>NW_010535194.1:16252-21654 GCF_000687285.1 Phaethon lepturus | reverse complement strand
GTGGGGGGGGGGGGAAGAGTTCAGCTTTGGATTTAAAAGCCTGAGTGATTTACTCATCATTATTATCATCACACATTTTTAACTTTCTATTCAGTTCCCTAAAATAAAGGTTGGACCCCTCCTGATAAAGGTTTTTCCTGTAGCTTCCTGAATTACATCAACATGACCGATGCCTACCTTGCAACTCTGAGTCAGTTCACAGTGGGCAGATAGGTAAGCAAGGCTCTACTCGTCAGTGGCAAACCATGGCTTACATAGCAAGTACACCACATCCTTCCGAGGTTACTCTTCACACTGTCAAATCTAGATACTAGCAATGACAGTAAGCACACCGTTATCACCAGCCTTTGGAAGTAGAGCTTGAATTCAGTCACTTTTTTTAATGGAAGCTGGAATAATAGAAGGTAAGGGAAGGAACCACTACTGCAAGGCAACTATTTCATAGGATATCGGCATATTGGATGGCTTTGAATTTACAGATGCATTTACAACATGCTCTTATATAGTCTAGAGATAATGCAACTTAAGTTCTCCGCTCAATACAATGTTTTTCTGTGGTTTTGTAACAGTATGCAAACAACTATTTCTGTTAAGCCTCAAGACTTCTTAGAAAACACAACAGCTACTGAGCATCAAACTTGTACTCCCTCCCACTGAAACAATACAGTGACACCAGCCTTCATTTTCTTGCCATTGGTTTTATGTAAGGCTAGTAATTCTCCTAAATAGCTCTACTAGGCTCATGCTCAGAAAAGAATACAACTCCAGATCCATCTGCCCTACGCAACAGAGGCAGCTCCTGTCTGCAAAGCAATAGTGCAAAGATGGCATTAGAACGGCAGAGAACAGAATCGAAATAGAAGCGACTCTCAAAATCCTTTACAAGTTGGAATAATAAAGAATATGCAGATAAACTATTTCACCAAGGTAATATTAAAGCAGGGAACAGAATGACCATTTACCAAAATACAGTGCCTCTCTGGAAAAGCAGCTCCTTGCACATTCAGAAAAATCTTTATGTGATCTTAAGTTAAACATGATATCAAACGAACTTCCTCATTCACACACAATTCATAGAAAGTAGTGAGTTCACTAAGACTGAACTGAAAGCATTATACGAGCAAATTTGCTGGAGACAGACAGTGAGAAGGCCAAGGAACATGCTCAGGAGCAACCACATCTCCAGTCAGCACAGTTGACTTTGTAACAGGCTATCGAGCCCTCAACCACAATGCCACTTAAGTGCATCTCTGTCTATATGTACAGTCTCCACTAGCTTACTTACAACAGTTCCCTGAACAAGGTAAGAATTTGGCATTGCTAGAAAAGGAAATGGATTTAAACCTCAGACCACTGGCTTCCTGTCTCCAGCTATAGTAGGAAATTCAGTCTCCAGTATACACAGCTCCAAGACACCTGTGGTGGCATACAGAAAACGGACATGACAAACAGTAGCAAGTCAAAGCACTCTGAAAACAGATGTTACACACTAACGTGAACTGATTGGTCCATGCTTCCCACCATTTAAAATGACTTAAAAAAGACCCAAAACTTTAAAGCAATTTTAAGTCACATTAAAAATTAATGAGAGCTTCGGAAAAGAACTTTTACACCTTAAATGAATTTAAAACCATGATCCACCATGGAACTGATAAAGCAATACCAGTACCACAATTACTGTAACCACTGGGCTATACCTGACCATACGGGTTCCTTTTCTGCTCACCAAATCTGGCACCGCATTCTATAATCCCTTTCATGCAAACTTTATTGTAAACCTACAGAAGAAAAAAAACCTATGGGGCTAGTATATGTTAGCTGAAAACAATCTTGAACTGGTGCCTAGAAACCATTTCATCTGATGAGAGAATTAAATAGTTTGGGGTTTTTTAACCCCAAATTAGTTATTAATAAAACACTTCCAAAATTACTGTGGAAAAATCCTCTCATATTAAACTCATAACAACAGCAGACAGAAGAACATTCTCTATATATAAACAAATAAAAAGCTGCTTGGTTTCTGGATAGAAACCATTAACCCTCATCACCCTAATTAATTACTTTCTATTTTTAAATGTGAAGACCTTTTTTTCATCCTTTCAGAACACATGCATAGGAAACCAACAGGCAAATTCCCGCCTTCCACTAGGTGAAAGAATAAATTGACCACAGCAGTATCTCTAGTTCACAAGAAGCTGCAAACCAACAGAGCTCCCAGTACCCTGTCTTGCCCATGAGCTAGACATCGCCTAGCTGGGAGAACAGAGTAAGGAGCAGTCAGTCTAACCGCATTCAGAAAAGAGGGAAACTAAACATAACAGATCAGTTCAGATGCAAACACCACAAAAAACTACTGCTGACTTGGCTGCCCACACTTAGGCACTGCATATTTAACCAGTAAGGTTAACTTAACTCCAGCGTTAGTGGATGTAAAAAAGTCACATGCTGTGGAACCAGCAAAGCACTAGTTGTAGCCCTACCAGCGCAGTTTCCAATCCTCTGGGAGCTTCCTTCACTTACGTATTACTAAGGTCTCTGAGGGTGTATTTTACACATACACCTAAGCTGATCTACCCTATGATCCTTCCCACCCTGCAACTGAGGCAGGGGGTGTGCGGGTGAAGCTTCTTCTAGTCCTCTGCAACTCTGGAAGACTACCCTCTCCAAATAATTCCATCTGCATGTTACTGCAAAGTGGAGACATTACCAGTTCAAAACAGAGCCATTTTTCAACTCAACAGAAGCTAGATCAGCCTGAAAATACCTCAAACTCAGTAATAAGGCATTGTTTAATACCTGACAAGAATTCCCTTGAGTCTCTAAAAGCATCCTCTGCCTTGAAACTGAAAATAGCTTTGTTCTGGACTTCTACAATAGCCTACGAAAGGCAACTGAACCTCAAGGTGGTCTGAAGCATCACCCAGGTATTTTTAATTCACATAGTTTCAAGTCTTCGCAAGAGGCCTGCAGTTTTACTTGAGGAACAAACCTGGTTAGGAAAGCAACAACTTTGACGATTCCCCTCTTTAGATCTTCACTGCGTAGATTTAGAGGGTTTTTTCCCCCTGAAGGATACCCTAAAGAATCTATTCATGCAAATGGTATTCTACCTTACTTTATTAGTACTGCAAGCATATTTAGGAAGTCTAACAGATATGCATGTCTACACAGGGAACATTTTACTAGGGGGAAAAAAGCAAATGATGAGCATTTAGTTTAAATCTCTTCATACACATGCTTCCCCAAACTCAAGTATTCCTTAAAATATGACAGGAAGTCCCTATTTGCTTTTCCTATTCACACTAATTCAGGTCTATTGTTGGCTGAAACAAAGGTCTTTCAACCTGCATCAACCGTTCCCAGGACATTTGACACCAGTTTATTAATATCATAAACATAAGAGGCCTAAGCAGCAGAAATCCAGACCCACTCCTGGTACCAGTCTTAAATAACCTTAGAAAGGCAGGTGAATAGTCTCACAGGTTGTGGAACTACCACATTTATTCACAACTAGGAACAAGCACTTAAAGGTCACAGCTCCTCCTTGAGCCTGTTCTTTGCAGCCACTGCAATACTATATCATTTAAAAAAAAAAAACCCAAAACACTCGAGTCTGTCCACAAGCTTTCCTCCTTCAACCAGCAGAATTGTTCTGCTCTTAAAACAAAAAAGTAATCAACAGCAAATCCAACATTTCAGCATTTTTAAATACCAGCCAGCTGTTCAATGTGAAAGCTATCATGGGGTTCAGTTTTCTGAACATCACAAAATTCAGCTGCTGAGAGCTTCCAACCTGTGAAGCGTGCATCTATTTTCAGGTGGGGAAAGGGGAAGAGAAGAGTGGCCCTCGACTGAGTATGTGTCACACCCTAGTTTTGCATCAATCCCCTTTCAATTGCAATGAAAACTCCTCTTCATTCCAGGTTAGGATTATCAAAAAAAAGATTGTGAACAGTAGTTTCCAGTCTCTGGATGACCTCACCTTCAGAGGCTCTGTACCCCTAAATTAAAGTTGCTACCTATCATTCCCTCAGAAAGTATGGTTCTGATGTGAAATATAAACAGAAAGAACAGAAACATGAAGTAGAGAAAATATATTGCTTAAGCAACAGCTGTGTTTAAAAACCTAAATGCATTCTAATTCTTAACATTCATTTTGAAAGCATCACCTACTAAATAAAAAGCCATCTGACATTTTAGATACCTGGCCTTAGTATGCTTATGCCCCAAGGTTGTCACAGCATGCATCAGTTACACTTAACCTGGAAAAATTAAGTGTCCCTGTTTAGATGCAATTAGGGAAGCCCAAAACCTTAGGCTTCAATCAAGTGTCACAGAACCCTGGAAACCAACAATGTTTGTAACAGCCCAGAACAGTCATATAACCAAGCCCTGAGTGACTTAAATACACTAAGGGAAAAAAAAGGCAAACAAACATGTTCTTTAGTGCTGCAGCAATAAAACTCCACCTAGAAACAACTTTTTCTTTTTTTAAATCCTAAGTGAAATCTCAGTTAAAATGTAAGCCCTGTACAATATGATAGTTTGCTTGAAAGGGGAACTGGTAGTGTCAGTGTTCTCTGCTCCTAAAGTTTGTAATACAGAGGAAGCATTTTAAGTATTACTGCAGACATAGGGATAACTTGACTAAGACGAAAAACAGGCTTTGAATTTTCTTGTTTCAAACATCTACTATCACAGGGATTGTGCCTTTCAACCATACATTATCCCTTTAAACAAAGAAATTGCGCTAAGCAGTACGATACACAATCCACACTAGTTGTATTTCCATTACAGAAACACTGTTCAGCCCGCAAAACCTACAGTGATTTATGAGAGGTCTTCCAGGACAACAGAAGAGTTAAGTGAGATTGTGTAGAATTTAGTTGGGGAGTTACTCATCATTTTTGCCCTTCGTACAACTGCATACAGATCATACATATCTAATTTTACAGGAACAAAATTAACTCTAGCAGGAACTAACTTCATGCCCACAATTGCTTCATATGAGATCTCTTTAGGTACCCAAATGTTCTGTCACTATCAGTCACAAAACTGACGGACTTATTGAGCCATATGAGGAGAATAGAGACAAAAAGGCCTATAAATAACAGCTTTTATTATTTTTACTCTTACCACAGCATTTTTCTAGCTTTAGCACTCTGGTACATTACTTGTTCCAACTTATGTTCTACCTGCAGAGCTTTACTTCATAATATTCCATTAATAAAGCTACAGCAATACTGCTTCTGCATACCTAACTTCCAAGAAAGTAACACCTCAATTTTAGTACTGCTAAAGACAAAAATTCAGGTTTATTGATTTTTCCAGAATAAACTTCATGCTGGAACGGAGAAATTAAATAGCCACTATTCAGAGACCAGCAGTGCCTTTTCTGACCT
>NW_010535194.1:0-16221 GCF_000687285.1 Phaethon lepturus | reverse complement strand
ACCTGTCCTGCGGGCCTGCAGATAAAGGACATCCTATTAACCATATGCAGAGTGAAGATTCAGGAGACCAGAACTCCCATTCCAGCCACTGCTCTCTGCAAAACCTTTATTCTCAGAGCTAAGTTGCTGTACTACATACTCACTAGGCTCCTTCAGGATGTATACATAATGCTTACAGAAGTGCTCCATAATTCTCATAAGACACACTATGAAATGCAAGTTATACATAGAATTCTATACAATGCAAGTTATACATAGAATATTCTCCAAAATGCATTAAAAGAACTAGACTAAATTTTATTCGGGCTTTATTTCTTCTGTCATAAACATGTTCGCAATGTATCTATTTTCCAAAACCAGGCTAATTACCTCTTGTAGCAGAAGCACTTTGCTGTATTGCCTAGATGAGAAAGAATGTTCTTGGGAAAAAAACCTCAACAAGCTCAGAAATACCATCTAGGCCTTAAAAAAGAAAAAAGTGTCAGCAATTAAGCTCTTCTTCCCAGTAAGTCATATCCAGTTAGTAGCACAAAGTCACTGCCTTGTATGGGTATCAGGATTAATCTCCATTCAAGACCACTGTGCATTTCCCACACAGAAGTTTCAGGTGCTCCTTCACCAAAGGTGGTTTCAGACATGATGAAGAAAGTCGTTC
Organism: Phaethon lepturus; assembly: GCF_000687285.1. Taxonomy (NCBI): domain Eukaryota; kingdom Metazoa; phylum Chordata; class Aves; order Phaethontiformes; family Phaethontidae; genus Phaethon; species Phaethon lepturus. The sequence goes on along the minus strand of NW_010535194.1, from coordinate 15,566 downwards.
AAGGCTGTAGGTTGTTAAGTTCTCAAATATATGCTTCTGCAACTGTAGAATCTCCACAGATTAAGTTTTTTAATAAACGCCTAACAGGGGTAATAGGTATAGTTGAAAGATTAGCATTTAGAGAATGTACTAACAAGCTCCCAAGGTCTGTCAGCCCTATTCTCTATGATACCATCCTCACTCTGTTGTGACAGCTGATCAACACATTTGTTTGATAACCAGGGGCTGAGAAGGACACTGAAGAGTAGTCTACCACTCAGAACATGGATTTCACAAATGCCGAAGTTAATTTTCATGCTCTTTGATTTCCTTTAAAAGGGGATTTCTGCTTGGTTCAAAAAATATTTAGTAGCAACAGGACTAGCAGAAAACCAGCCCTGTGAACTCAGCAAATCACAGAAGTACTTACTCACCTCTTCCAATTCACAGCATGTTTACAAGCTTCTCCTCAAGACTACAAATTACCTTACTCAAGATAGCTTAGACCAATTATAACTGAACACATCTACACAAAACTTGCCCCGTATTACTTATTCAAGAGGATGTTCACCTACATAGCACTGAAAAACCTGTACTACAAAATTAGCTGTGTATTAATTTACATAACCAAACATCCAACCAGCAAAAATTTTAAAAAGAGGCTTTAATTTGGATGTCTGTTCATTAAAAGAATAAATCACTTCTATTACAAGTTGTATTACTTGAACCATTACCTAATGAATGCCTGAAGTCATTACCTAATGGCTTTTATTTCAAAAAAATCAAATTTCAATACTGAAAGGAAAACATACCTGCTTCTGCTTACATTTCTTTTTTTTTTTCTTCTATGCTCAAGCGAGGTGACTCATGAGTCCCTAATCAATCCCTGCTGACAGCCCCCCCACCTCAACCTATAGAAACATTGCTCACATCCCCGTAAGTGCCTACAGCAAAGTACAACACATAGGCTAAATAGTCCCCTCATAAGACCTCACTTTAGATCTTTTCAGGGGCTTGTTTGTGTTCTGAAGTAGTACAGAGCTATTTATGGAAAAATCTCTGCTGGAATCACAGCCAGAATTTCAATAGGCTGCACAGCACAGAAAAGCCAGTGGTTAGCTTTCTGTTTGCAAATAACAACATATTTGGAAATAACATACTGTGCTATTGTTTTGCATGTACACAACAGAAGCCTTCAGGCAATGCCTTTGTCACTGAGAATGCTACAGACTAAGAGCACTGGAGTGTCTTGATCTTCTCTTTTTGCTGAAGCCATTCCAAAACATACATTGCCAGTTAAAAATTAGCAGCAGTATTTTAGAAAAGTATCATAGTTTGGCAACGCCTTTCAAAATCAGCTGCTAGAATTCTGTGACTTGATGTGCATTTCTGTTGCCGATGTAAAAATCAACTCCTAGAAACTATCATGCTGTTTCAGACTCTTCTCATACATGCTTTGACCAAAGCTTTTATTTTAGGCGCAAAAGCTAAGGCCAAACATTTCTAAGGTTTTTAATCTTCCTGTGTAGAATGCAAGAGACCCCTGTACCTCTGACAACGTGTAAAGTGCCTCCCCTTCTAAGGAAGGAAAATGAAAGCAAAAAATCACTCTTACCTACCATAACAGAAGGGAGGGAGGGGAGGAGGGAGGGAACCATGTTCACTAGATGAATTTTAGGCAGCTTGCCGGCGAGCACAGCGCCTATGAAGGTCACAAGTACAACTGAAGTTTCCAGCAGAGATGAATACAGAGTTCTGACTATTAAGTGACCATGGAATAAAAAAAAAATTCCGATTACTTCATTCCTTATGGGCACTCACTCCTTGATCAGTTTATTTTAATACTTAATGAACGTTTTAGTAGCACTTGGAACCTGAAAAAATGGTCTTCTCTTTACGAGTTGCCTCCTCTTCCCCCCGCCCCCCACCCCCAACTTGGCAAGTATTTTCCTGTGTTTCTATTCTGGCCCAAGCATACATGCCTCAGCTTCTGAAAAAAAAAAATTATTAAACAGAGGCCAGTACTAGTTTCTGGCCTGGACTTTCAGAGGTTCTTAACACTCACTTGTGTACATGATGCAAAATGGATCTACAAATCTTAACAACTCTGTGAGGTAGACGCTTAGAGTCCACTAATCTGAGCAAAATACCGACCTTTATTTTTCAGTTAATTCTTTTACATCTCTCACCTCTATTTATAAATTAGGACCTTTTCTTTGGATTCTGGAAGAGCTCTATGACAGCTGAAAACAAGACAGAGAGTATTTAGTAGTATTACTGTCCTGCAAGGATCTCAAAGTTCCTTGCAATAACTGCTAAAAGTTTTGGAACTTCATTTTGGAAAATAGGCACATGAGCCTTACAGATAGGGGAAAAAAAAAGCATGGAGTGACTTAGTGACCTTCCAGATGAAACAACTCTGGATGATTACTTGCAGTTATGTCCATTTCTAGACTTCCTTTTTAATCAACCTCACCCCTCCCCCCAGGATAATTAAATTCAAACATAAACTTTAAACTTGGTAAAAAGTAAAAGAGTAATAATAACTCTGTAAGAAATTTGAGCCTCAGTGAAAAGACACTGGTTAGAAAGAACATTAATTGCAAGGTGCCAAGCAACTTCCAGTTGAATGTTACATAATTGTAAATCTTCTAGAAAAAGAATTTCAACTTATACATAAATGAGCTTACAAGACCAAAGAGGTCTTGTACATGATCTTCTCTTGATAACTTCTTCAAAATGATAGCAACCAGCAAGAAGGAAAGATTAAGCCACAAGTGCTCCTACAACAGGATGCAATCACTCAGTCATGTCATTTTTTCTAACGCATACACGCTTAATAACCCTTATGCAGGGAACACTGAACAACAGAACAGAGGTGACCTAGTAGCACAGTTGTAGATGACAATTTAGAACATACTTCCCTGATTTTCATCAACAGCAGACAGATGAGAATGCTACAGAACCAAGTACATGTCTGTTATTCCCAGGTTTGGTGTGAGCTTTTTCAAGTCAAATCAAGGAAAAGAATCCACAAGCTCCAGGGAGCCAACAACCCAGTGTGCAGAATCTCCAAATGTTTTTTGTTTTGAATGCTGTCTTCCTACTGCACTTTCCTCTGAGGCATCTAAATATTGGCAGAGATAAAATCCCTGGGTTAAGCACAGCATGTGTTCTGCTCCAGTAACAAAATTGCTATGTTACCAGTCCCCAGCACTTTCAAGAGTGGGTTATCCTTGCAAAAGACTCTGGAGTAAAATCAAAGATCCAGGATATTTCTTGAAAACAAGAAGAAAGTAACATCCAGCTAAAAAAAACAAAAACAAACAAAAAACCCTAAAACAAAAACATGAAGCTGAGAGAAGAACAGACCAAGAAGAGGCAGAAGGCCTATATAGAAAGTTTTTAAATTTTGGTCAAAAAGCCATTCCTGCCAGTTCTACATTCCACTAAGACAGCTTATGAATGCTTCACTATTACCTTCAAAAAGCAGTGCCATTTTTTCACTGCTAGAACATATTATGAAGAATTTTGTGGGCTTCAGTTGCTGTTTGTTCATACTGATATTTTAGAAGAGGTGTTCTCAAACATGGATCTCCGTTCTCTGAAAGAAGAGTTTTGCATATGGAAGGCAGTCTATGTACAAGCACATACCAAGTGTAAGCGTGAAAAGGCTGAGGAAGAGGCAGAGCAAGTTGTTCACAATGCCATAGATTCACTTGCCTTAAAACCACTGTCATATCTCCAAGAGAAGCAATCCATCCACTCACCTCCCACATCTCTTGTTCCATTCCTATAGCACCACCACCTATTCTACCACAAATGTTTGCTACAGTTTGACAAATGAGTCTGGGGAAGCTAACTCAGGATAAAATTAATCTGACTGCAAATAATCCAAGACATGTAATTGTCATTCAGGTCACTGCCCCAAAATGATCATTCTGCAGCCGAGTGAACATCTGTGTCTGCTCACAGCAGTAACTGGTAAAGGTACAAGGAAGGACCATCTCTTCCAGAAGCAGCAGCTACTTGAAGTGACAATGAACCAACGGGCAAGTCAAGATGCAATTTGAATTCTAATTCCTCTTTCCATACCACGGCCACACGTCACTCCAAAACAAGCTGAACAGGGCAATTATTAAAAGAGAACACAAAATATTTTTTGTTCTAATTATGCCCAATATTTCCATAAATGAATCCTCACACAATACACCAAGAACAATGTACTTGAAAAGTTAGGTTTTTGTTGTGTAATTCCTTTGGAAAAAAGTCCAAGAACTCTCAAGTGTCTCTGAGAATCATTAGAAGCTAAAGATTTATTTCAGTATGTAGCTCTTGTCTGGTGAACCAGTTTACTTAAAATTTTAAGTTATCTGAAAAAAAAAAAGTCATTTTAAGTTATCTGAAAAAAAAAAGTCATTTTAAGTTATCTGAAAAAAAAAGAGTCATTTTAAGTTATCTGAAAAAAAAAAAAGTACCTTTATTTATAAGCACTATACACACACAGAGGTCATAAGTTCTGCAAATCATCTTCTAGCCTTCCACTAACAAGAGAAAGGCCAGCCGAAATCACTACTTTTAAGAATCAAAAAATGCTCCCTGGAATACTTTTTATATTCACCAGCGAAAAAGGAAAAGAGCGCTACTAGCATTTAACAGACAAGAACATATTAGAAAACTATTCCAAAATTTAAACAAGCAGCTATAGTCTGAAGTCTCAATTACCTTAACTGTTCTTGAGTATATGCAATTATCTTTTCTCAACTTCTCAAAAACAGATCGCCAACTGTATGTGTTTGGAGATCACAGTATTTGCAGAGCATTAAGAACTGCAATTGAAAATTTAAAGAAAAACATTTCTACACAAAATGCATTCTATATACCTGGGAAATCAATACAATACAACTCTCTTAAACCCTTTTTTCCTGACCCTAAAATTTTCTTCCAAAATTAGATGCAAGCGTAACTGCCTAAGGCGTTTAACATGTGACCTAAATATGCTGGTTTTCTTAATGGTGCTATCACTTGCGGATTGCTAAGAGGAAAATACATTTCTATAAAGAGTGGCTGACCAAATTAATAATTTCTCCTCCAGTGCTTAACAAAAGCATGATAAGTTAGAGGAGAGAAGCCTGCATCCACTTCTGTTTCTGTAACCGAATTACAGTCATGCAGAGAAGCCTCAAATAATTATTTCAGTAATATTATCAACTCACAGTAGCAACATCCTACCTGATGTCTCGTTACCCAGCACCTTCATTTTAAAGGCAAATGAAACAACCCAAAACCGTCCCATCACGCAACGGAACAAGGCAAGACCACCATCATGTAACACTACCAGCTGCTCAGAACAATGTCCTAAAGCAGTTCTGTCTGGGGAGCCAGAAAGTGAGCAACAGTATATTCAATAAATGAAGTCCTGCTATGTAAAATCATTAACAAGTACACATGCACACAAACTACCAATACCTCTTAAGACAAGACACCTTCTTAGGCTTTCCTCTTTTTCATGAAGGCTCATGTACCAGCCTAAAAGAACAATGTCCTTTGTTTCCAGCTTACTTGCATATTAACCCTACAAAAGTAGTATTTATCTACTGCATGCTTTAAGAGCATAACTAGGCAATAAATCAACAAAGCTACAATTATATATATTCCACCCAACTTTAACAACTAGAAAACTGTTCAGATGTAGTTATTTTGACTAGAAGACCTACCACTGCTTATTGAAAGAGGTTACTCTAAATTGGTTTGGATCAAGTATCATACTTCCTACATTCTTCTCCTTTTATTTTCATAGAAATATGGTGACTGTTGCCTCTATTCACAGTCACGACATTAGTGCCTACCTATGCCAGGACTTTTCACTCACTTCAATCATTTTTATTTCAGTAATTTTTTAGAAGGGTAAACCTCAGTTTCACACAATTACTGGACACTGACTTATTCTGCAGAACTTTTTGCTTCATACTAAAAAAACTGTAGACATAGTTATGGTACTGCATATTATGGAGCAGTGAAAACATGAAAAAAAAAGGTCTAGAAAATACCCTTAAGGCAGTTATAAAAGCATCTCATACTAATGAAATTGCTTTGGGAGCACAGTGTTTCCAGAAGACGAAAGAACAAACGGCAGCCTTAATTTGGTACCATCAGTAACTGATGTCTTTACTACAGGAGGTATAGTATACAGCAGATTTAATTGTATGCACACTTAAACAGCATCTAAAACAAAAAAAGTCTAATTCTGCAGCGTATAAATGCGAGACGCTATGTCAGTTTAGGTCAAGTCAAAACCCCAAACAAAGGATCAATTTTTCAAATCATATTAAGAGCGATAAGACACGATAAGAGAGGATTATCATTTGTCAGATTATCTTTTTAAAGTGCTTTACAGTAAAGCAATCAGTAAGTAATCCATCTCCCAATTAAGTGGTATTCCTTTCTACAAAAACTTCCAAGAAACTAAACTGTACTAATATTAACACAGCTTTTTTTACTAACAAAGCTAGTAACAATGCTAAACAAATGTCATTTCCACATAGCCCTTGTGTGGACACCAAAGGATGAAAACCCATTCTATGTGTACTGGTTTTGCTGAAAAAAATGTCAAAAGGATTAGTTACAACATAGTGATAAATGACATTATGTGTGCGTCCCCACGTGTGTTTGCATTTGTGGATGTGATAGCTAATTTCGAAAAAAAAAAAAAAATCTAAAACTGCCACACTGCACAGCAGTTTGACAACTGGCTTACACCTACCTAAATCTGTGCTGCTACCAAATGAGGTAGTTCCCCATTCTCCACCTGCCCTCAGGCACATGCTTTCATCACCCCTTCTTTACACCTCTAGTGCTTGCACATCCATGCAGCCTAAAGCTCAGGGATCTGATTTCACTGCAATGTAACCCAGTAAAAGTCTACAGGTCCATCTGTTTTCCATAGCAGCAAAAGCTTGGACCAGCTTCAATCTTTACATCTAAAAGATCACCAGTGATCAACAGTGATGCAGGATCTCTGTCAAGCATTAGTGCACCATACCAAAGTTTGAACTATTTTATCTGGCCAGTATTTTAGTTCAGTCTTTTAAGATTACTGCTACAGTATCGGTATCAAGATATATTCTATTGCTGGCCTTCAGATAGCACATGTTCGAAGTATGCATCTTCAACAGCAAAGGTTTAAAGTCCTTTTTATCAGCTGATTTTACCATTTGCAGTAGCATAGCACTTAAAGATCAGGGTCTTGTGTTGACTCTACATAAAGTACTATAAAGAGACTAACCCTCTTCCAGAGTTCCTTGTGTTCCTTTGAGCCACTCGATTGCTCTCCACACTATGCTGGCACAACCACACACAGAGCACTGAGAACCAGATCAGGGTTCAATTCAGCTGAAAAATAATCCAGTCAAAACCACAATTTTAAGTATTTTTCAGCTGGATCAGATTCCCAGACAAGTTCATTGTGCAGTTACATGACCACTTGTGCCAACAAGTGGGAAGGAGTGCCTCTTTAAGCAGAAATGCTGCCAAACATGTAGCCATGGCCTAAATAGGCAAGTCAGAAGAGAAAGAAGGGGAAAGAAAAAAAAAAGGCAGGCAGTACAGCTAGGAACACCCATCTCCTAACTCTTGCTTGAGCACTGCGTCCGCTAATAGTTTTATTCGTCATTGTAGTTCGCCCAAGACACGTTCTATGAAGCTACAGCTACCACAGAAACCCATTTCTAAGCAGAAATGCCCAAATCAGAATCATTTAGGTAGCGCCTTTAAAATTAAAAGCTATGAAGTTTCACAAAGCTGGTCAAGAGTTGTAATCCACCAGGATTGCCACTAATAAGCAAGTGGCATTCATCCATATTGTTGGAGTCTGGTGGCTCAATCACTATAACCACCCTATTTACGACACAAAACACCCACTTTTTTCCAGCTATTTTTTAATTTAAGCGAAAAAGATTCCAAGAACAGCAAAGCATCACCAAAGTAATGGAACAATACTGGTCAGCATGACTGACAAGCTGAAGTGCCCCAGCTACCAAACCCATGTCAAGAGAGAGTACTGAATAACTTCTAGGGAGCTAAACAGCCACTTACTATTTCGCTGTGTACTAAATGCTCTTTGTTTTGGGGGACTTCACACTTTAAACATACCCTTTAGTCAATCTAGACCAGCAGTTCCTAGAACACAGTAGCCTATTTCTCTCTCTAGATACAGACAGTCATTCTACAAACAGCTGAAGATGAAAGAGCTAAAATACAGAAGCAGACTTAGGAATACAGAATAGGACTACACCATGCGTCCATTTATTTATCAACAGCATATTCCAAACTACCTCATAAAACCAACCTATTACTAGGCTCCCTCCCACAACTATACCCCAACCTTTCTTCAGCATTATCACTGCAACCTCTCACACCCTTGCTACTTCTCTCTGAGAATTTTTCCTCCCCTGCTATTCCATCAATTCCCATTTAAGAAGTCCATCAGCAACTTCCATAATAATGCCACTGTTTCTCTTCTGTGACTCCTGCCTACGAGCACAGCTCGGTAGAAGCCCTTCTTCCCAAATGATCCCAGCAACATCCCTCCATCTACAAGGTATAGGCCCGTATTAAGTCAGTTGTCAGTAAGCTACAGAACCAGATGTGCCACCAGGAATAACAGTCTGGTAGGACAGAGCTAACCAATTTTCTGAAGGAGGCTCAGCAGCTCTAATCCACTATTACAGATACATGGCACTTAAAGAGAAAGCTTTCTGATAAGGCAAGAGAAGATGGTGAACTCCAGATGGTGGTAAACTGCTTTTTACAGCAGTCCTCATTCCTGGCTTCAGTCTTCCTTACTCAGAGATAACTATTTTCGTGCACTGTAGGAGACAAACTACCATTACTGAAGCAACAACAGTTCCCATAGCTGCTCTGCAATTTTAAAGTCTGCCAAAAATAAACATGAAACTACACTTGAAAGATATAACATACCTAGAATCAAATACAGCAAGCATTCCTGAACAACAGAAAGTCACATCTTGTTTATACCTCTGACCACACACAAAAGCTGGCTAGGGATAGAAATATAAGAGACTTCATCTATTCATCATCTGCACAAACTGAAACAGACTATATTGACTATAAAATAATATAAAACCATAAAACAAGTCATAGATTATTAACAAAGCAGCACAGACTGGTTAAGCATCAGACTTTAAAATTAAGTTGGTAATCAGCAACCACAGCAGATATTCCAGTACTTCTTTCAGAGACAATTCAGGCATGAAATAGTTAAACAACTTGTCAAAGATGAGCAATAAGCACTCAGGGTTAAAGCTCAGGACTTAAGTTCCTGGCTCCCAGCCTTGGACCCAGACTATCAGAACTTTACATATCTTTGGATTACACTTGAAAGAACATTTAGATACAGCAGCTTGACTCTTTCCGTTCTGCCAGGTAATTAAACAAATTTGACTTAATTTGTTCTGAAGCACAAACTCATTCCATTAAGCAAGTGTCTAGTTTTCAGCGACAGTTTAAACTCACAATTCTTAGTTGTTTCCAACTGGAGTTGCCATTATGCCACAGCCTGGAGAACATAACAGCAGAAGAGTAAAAACAAGTCCCAAAATAACGAAACTGCTGCAGAAAATCTTTGTAATCCTTCTCTACAATCGTTCCCATAAAGGAAACTTCCACTAAGAAAACATGTTAATGTCTGCTCTCAAGTATTTCCGGACAGTTAAGTCTTACTTGCACTGAAACAGTGACAGCACAAAAGAAAAAAAATCCCATGCATTACAGATGCTTTTGATAACCTGATCATTGAACTTATCAAGGACAATGACTCTGTGTTCTCCACTGGAGAAGTCCTGTCTAATCTAATATCCTGGCTCTGGATTCTCCAGAGCACACGGAACAAGTTGAACAGAGACACATCATAGGATTGGGCTCCAGCAAGACAAATATAAAATTAAGAAGGGAAGAAAACTACTGCTGAACAAAGAATCAGCTATTTCAGAAATGGAGGCAGCACAAGCTACAACACCCTTGCCCTTATGCAACTGACTGCTAAATCACAAAAAAGCAAACTTTTGCCATCAGTTAAAATTAAGGAACCCAATTATAATGACGGTGACACTCAGATTTCAATTTATAACCCAACTTCAGTGCTTAACACTGTGATCCGATAGGGCCAGGCCACAGCTAACCACCAAGGATAAATTCCATACATACCAAGTGAAGAGAAACTAGTTCTCTGCTCCTCACACATCCATATTCCTCAAGTTAGAAAAGCTTTGGCACAGCAGAATGACACAGGTGGGCCCCAGATACAAACTCACTGCCATCTTCTTGCCTCAAGCTTTAGTAACAGCTTTCCCCCTTCTTTCCCTTCCACCCTCATGAGCTTCAAAAGAAACACTTGTCACATCCAGCTATCACACAGTGCTTAGAAAGCCAGAAAATGAAAAACTTTATGTAGCAGAGTTCACGTTTCAGCCAAAGCCACCCAATATTGACTTTGTAATAGACAGCCATTCTAGCCCAAGTGTCTAAAGAATTATAGGTTATGCATATTATGTGAAGGTTACGAGGTCAAATCTGACCTCAAATATACTGAAAGCTATGTACCAGCATTCTTAGCAAGCTTTTTAAAGTTGCTGTCACTCTTACTGTATTAAAAATGCTGTTCTCCATTGGCCTGTTTTATAGGCAACATTGTAGAGACCACTGTTTTTGCATTGTACTGATCACTGCAATTAAACAGATGCAGTTTTCTTGATTAACACCTCTATTAGTTTAGTTTAAGCTAGCTTTCCAACCGAAATATTGCAACATTGTATTACAAACAGGAAGAAAACAGAAAGTGAAACCTCCCATTTCTTCCAGGTTTGTTTTCTTCACTTCTGTTTTTAGTGAAGTTTTAGCATTCCACAACAAAAGTTACAGTTTTAACATTTGAGCTCTCAAGCCATTCAAAAACCAAAAATCCATACCCTAGGCATGTACTGTACACAAACTGGTACCGTCCTCAGTCACAGACATGTTTAGAGTCCATACTTGTCAGCTTGCAGACCACAGTGGTTAAACAATCATTTATGTTTCAGACAGCAAGATTTTCTCTAGCTTCCACCATGGTGCCTGCCACAAGAAAGCAGATGGAAAGGCAGGGAGGGAATAAAGGTCCTCAGACCAGACTTAGAGCCACTGTCAACTTATCTTAAGGTATTTTGAAGGAGGATCAGAAGCATGCAAAGCTGCTGCTCCAATTTTTGCAAGAACCACACGAGGCTCTGTTTCATTAAAGGGATCCTTAAAGCCAGAAATACAGCTAATAAAAGTAAAAATGCAACCAGCTTGATTAACATTATTAACCCTTCCAACAGCATCACAAAGAGACATTATGAGGCATAACAAGAACTCGAAGGATCACACAGAAGCTAAACTTGCACTTTGATTAGGCAGCTGGCTTTCAACAGTTTCCAGCATGGTTTGTGGGAGCTGAATACACAGGAAGAAGAGAGAATTTCAGCTCAAATTCATTACAACCAAGTATAATACCAAGCCTGGGACCCCATTCCAGGATCCATTTAAATTTCAGGATGGTTTGTAGTATATCAAGGCTCTGGGGTTTGCACCTTAAGATTCATCCTAAGTCAATTATAGCTGACAATGAAACCAAACTCCTCTTTGCTCTTTGGGTCACAAAATCAGAAGGCTACGGCTTCCATAAAAACCGAAAATGGACATTGTTACAATTTTTTGGAAACCATCCTGACTGGCTTGCTGAAACGGAGGCTAGTTAATTCGCTTACAGTGAAGGCTTCCCTGAACTCCACCCACTATGACTCCAGCAATACACATACAGCTGCTAACCTGTCAAGAAGCAAAAGGCTGGCAAGTCATCTTTTGTAACATGAAGTACAATAATTCAGAACATCTAAGGAAGTTAAGAACAGACTATTTCCTGATTTCTGCATTTCCAGATCCCTATAAAAGCCACTTTACTATACATGTACATATATAGAAAGTTCATTACTATTATATGCATTTTAACATGTCTATTTTAATGAAGAATTACTTGCAAGCACCTGCCACACAACCACAGCTTCTTCAATATTTGTAGTTAATTAAGGATTCAGTTTGATATATAATTAAAATAAAGGTTACAGAACTTAAAGTCTGCCAGGGAAAAAATTATACTACATTTAACAGTAGTTTTGAGCTCAAGCTTTAAAATACGCTTCCTGCAGAATTTAATATTAAACTTCAAAAAGAATTGTTATAGCTTTCTTGTTTCCAAAAGCCATCTTCCAGCTTGTAAATGACAGGAGTCTTTGAAAGTAGGCATCATTTGCCACATGCTACAAATAAATAAATAGCTAATAAATAAAAACAAGTCACTTATACTGATTTTTTTTTAGCCTTTGGAAGTTAATTTGAACCACACGTCAAATGGGAAAACAACAGGAACTGTAGTGGGAACCACTTTTCTAAATACAACATTAATCTCACTCATAAGTCAGAGCATTCAAGATATGTAAAAAAACCCAAAACTCTAAGAATTACATAAGTGACAAGTCCAACTACTTGCAAAAGAAAAAATTTAACTCATGATCTTACAGGCTGTGTTGTGCAAACAGGGCTTTACGGCCAAAGAAATGTAGAAGTCAGTAGGACTTTCCCAAAAAAAGATTGCAAAAGAAATTTTGCTCTCTAGCACAGCGACTGAGCAGCACGGAGAAAGTATAATTCCTCTAATGATCCCCAGCCAAAGTAAAAAAAAAACCACACCAAAAAAACAAACAAGTACATTTTTCGCAGCCACAATCAGAGGCAGCCATCTTAGTAAAAGATGTCATTTGTCATCGCCAGCTTAGAAAAGTTTTAGGCAATTTCCACTATTATTTCAAACACAAAACTCCTCTTCACTTAGTAAGTAAGAAGGCACAAATATTCAGATTCCTTTTTCTGGTTAGTAGAAGCTGGAAAGATTGGGAAAGTTACTTGATCTTTATCTAGTACTTAGATCTTCAAAGAGTACAAACATTAATTAATTCTCACAACACCTCCCTGTGGAATGCAAGTATCACATTCCCCATTTTGCAGATTAGGAAAAAACACAAATCAAAAACCAAGCGACAGGAAAATCTTAGAAAAACACTCCAGCAAAATACTTAAGAAGCCTGAATTCAGCCCTTCTTCAGTGTGCTGAGCAGTACTCTCAAACCATAGTTTAATCCTGAATCTGTATATCTGAATGCACATTAAATGTCTCTCTGCTTTGCTCATCACATACAGCCACACTAATATTTCAGTAAGATTGCATTCACATCTTTCTATGTAAGGAGTAGCTAAAAAGTCAGAAAACATTCAGTAAAACAATATTTCTCTTACCTTCTGCTACATCATCATCTACAGCGCCTTTCACCTGAGAAAAACACCACTGAATGTCATTTCCTCCTCCAGCTCCTAAAAAAGACAAATGAAAAAATGAGACCCCCCCCACGGCAACACAAAGAGCACACAATAGTTACCAATTGAAAATTTCAGACACTACTGTGCACGCCTACTTCCTCAGCAATGCTGTCGGCACAATTACAAATTGCCCCTCCCCACCTTTTTCCTTTACAGATATTGTTTTTGTCATTAGCGGTTTGCCAGCGTTCAATGCAACGTTTGTCAGAAACAGTGGAAGCACAAGCAGTAACAGCGATAAAAGCCTCTGTCACCAAAAGCTCGCTGGAATAAGTAACATTGCTAGTGCTAACTTTAACTGTGCATTTAAAACGAGAGCACGCAAACGTCCTCACACGAAGCTTCTTCCTACTTTAGAAGGCAGAACCCTCTACAAACACACATACACAAACATCCTAAACAGTAACTGTCGGAAAAAGCTCTACATTTGCGGAAATTTTCAGTCTTTCGTTCAATATAAACCAAGCATGCTATTCATTTCCTTCTTTTACAAAAACATTGAACTAAACCTACATACTAAAGGCTGACGAAAAAAAATTTTACCACAATTTTAGAGTCTCTTCGCAGAAGTAATGAAAGCAATTATCAGCCTTAAGAAAGCAGCAAATCTGAGCAGAAAAACAAACAAGCAATCTGATGTTAACAAGTTCTACTACCATAGAAAACGGATCGAAGAGAAAACTTCAGGAACATTACTGCCTCGGCGGAAGGCAGTGATTCATTTGAACCCTGCCACCAAAACACACAAAAAAAATCACCACCCATTTCTTTTGCATTTCGTTCTGAGCAAATCACTGCAGGGCTGAGTACATACAGGAAGAGACAGAAATGGGCTTGCCTTTTTTTTTTTTTTTTTTGAAAGCCACTGTCAAAATGGAACTTTTCTTTAACCCAATTCAAACAGGCTGAGCAACAGATGGCATTTACACATTAATCCAGGTCTGTTACGGCTTTTCGGATAACAAAGAATACAGAAGGGACTTCTTCCATCTTCTACACTACGTTAAGGGGGTGGGGCAGCAAGTCAAAGACACAGAAATTAGAAACCCCAAAATAATCCTTCCAAAAAAGACCAAGTGTCTCAGAATGTTAAGGGAAGTGCTGGGATACAATCAGAGTCCAGTTTTCATTTTCTGCCTGCCTTAACTTCTTTTCTGAAGTATTGCACACATGCAAGCTGCATAACCTGGCAAGGTGAAGGCTGGTACAAGCATCTATCTACACAAGACATGAAAAACGCTTTTTGCAGATACACTGGAAAGGTTTGCCACACACTTATCTCCACCATTCCCCAAAACCCATCCAACCCATTTTCTTTCCTCTCTCCAACCTCTTAATTTGTCATTTAGCAGCTGGTACGATGGAAGCATTTAAAGGGGACAGCTTGCAAGAAAAAAAAAAATAATCACTGCTCTTTCTACTTAAGGCTAAAACTCTATTTTTCATACAATTTACTTGAATCAAGTTGGCACTCTCCCCCCGCCCCGACTGAAACTAAAAGAGGAGGGTGGAGCATGGGCCTATGGTGTAGGGGGAAAAGGCAAAGCACAAACCTAATACAGCCTCTCACGCTTGCTCCTCCAAATGCAAAGCGCTGAAAAGACAATTCATTTGCAGGCGAGGGGGATGAATATATTTCCAAATTGAGAAATCACAAGGATAAGTAAGCAGGAAGAGATACCTTATGCATACACACTTCTATCCTACCAAGAGCACTTTAGGATGCAAAATGGGGAGGCAAGCACAGGAAGGAATGAGAAAGAAAACACAGTAAGACCTGTATTATTTAATTACATCCTGTGCCCAATTTTAGTCTCATTTGCAGATGCTTAGAAGCTGCACCCTACAGAAGGGTGCAATTGTGCTCTCGACACAAGCACGTCTGCACCCTGGAACACCTCTCCGTGCACAGCAGCACTTCTCTGCACAGACCTCACTAACTCCACCTGAGAAATCAATGCAACCTACAAGCACGTATAGAAATTCAAAAAGCTTGTAGGGGGGTAAAAAAAGAAAAAAGGCAAAAGACCCACCCTGTCTGCAAGTCTCCTGCTCACTGAACTTCAAAATACACCACTTCCCCCATGGAAGCCCCTCCACCTTGCTTCTTTCATGCCTCC
>NW_010535193.1:45320-45860 GCF_000687285.1 Phaethon lepturus | reverse complement strand
GGTTGACAGCCGGCTGAACATGAGCTGGCTGCGTGTCCACATGGCCAAGAAGGCCAATAGTGTCCTGGCCTGTATCAGAAATCGTGTGGCCAGCAGGAGTAGGGAAGTGATCGTGCCCCTGTACTCAGCACTGGTGAGGCCGCAGCTTGAATCCTGTGTTCAGTTTTGGGCCCCTCAGTACAAGAAGGATGCTGAGGTGCTGGAGCGTGTCCAGAGAAGGGCAACGAAGCTGGTGAGGGGTCTGGAGCACAAGTCTTATGAGGAGTGGCTGAGGGAACTGGGGTTGGTTAGTCTGGAGGAGGCTGCGGGAAGACCTTATCGCTCTCTACAGCTACCTGAAAGGGAGTTGGGGCAACGAGGATGTTGGCCTCTTCTCCCAAGCAACTAGTGATAGGATGAGAGGAAATGGCCTCAAGTTGCACCAGGGGTCATTTAGATTGAGTATTAGGAAAACTTTCTTTACTGAGAGAGTGGTCAGGCATTGGAACAGGCTGCCCAAGGAGGGGGGGGAGGCACCATCACTGGAAGTGTTCAAAAAAC
>NW_010535193.1:31603-45127 GCF_000687285.1 Phaethon lepturus | reverse complement strand
AGCAGTGTCTAGCTCATGAAAAAATCCTACAATAAAAAGGAGTATTAACTTACACTGGGAAAATTATGGTGAATATTGCCAGGCACAGAGAAATAATTTAAGGATACTAATATGTTTTGGTCAAGAGATCACAATGGACTGTTTACCCATGAAATTAATTGAAACACATTCACTTCAGATGCTTTCAGTTCTTGCGTAACAATTCCTTTTAATCTCTGTATTGTCTCTACCTTTTGCTTCTTAAGGTATAGACAGGTACCCGACATGTATAAAGCTGAGTGATTTATTGACTTACAGATTTTTTTAAGCTATGATTCCTCCTCTGAGGCTAGTCAGACTCTTCAAGTGTCATTTATAGTGGAAATTGCTATGTTTGCATTGGATGAGCTTTTTGCTTCTTTTAGTTTAGTCAGCACTGACATTATGAGCCTGTAAAAAAAAAAAGCTGATAAAATATTTGACGTATTAAGTGCTTTCAGGCTTTTGGAAAATGCAGTGGGTTACATTAGAATGAAGAATACAAAAAAGTGCCACATAAATACTACTGGATAAACAAATGTGAGATACAACTTCTGTTGGTATGCTGTCCCCTGTTTTCCTGAGAATTACGCCTAAAGAGGCAGTGGTGGTTTCAACATCTTCTAACACTAATATTGACATCAGACTGTGAAGAAAAGATTGATTCCAGATTTTAAGGCAGTTGTTGTTACAGTTTTGAAGTTTTTTCCTCCTTTACTTGAATTAACCCATAGTTGTATCAATTTACCCAGTGTACAGACTGGGTGACAGCGGTGTGAAGTCTCTCCAGTGTTGTTCTTTATTTGCAGCTCCATCAATTGATACAGTTTTGTAGAAACTGGATTTCTTAAAAACAGCAAGTTCCTGCTATCCACCAGGTAGGTATTCTTTTGTTCCAAGATTTTGTAGGAGTCAAATATGTGTCTGAAGTACAGATGCTCCTGACCAGAAGCTAATAGAAAATATCCTCACTGTATTGTTTTATCAGGACGGCACAGGAGAGGGGATGTTGGGAAAAAGGGAGGAAAAAGCTTTTCACCATGTTCGGTTTGGCTGACACTGGAAAGATTGACTTGACTTTCAGGGACTCTGCCTGAATTTCTCTGCTGAGGTTATCTCAAGGATACTGTGCAATACTGTCATTTCTCCTCAGTGTGCCAAGGTGAACCACACAAACGCCTCCAATAGCTCTCAGCTATTCTCATGTGAGACAGATTGCTGAGCTTCTGTTTGGCTTTAGAGATGTTCGCGTGCCAGTCACTGGGCCACGGGATGACAAATTACCTCTCTGCCAATATGAGAGCTGGGACAGTTCTCTCCACAGCCTCCACCAGATGGGCCTAATTAAACTATTAGCCAATGAGTGAGGTCTGATGGCTCCATTAGGAATCCTCCTGTGCTTAAATAAACAGCTCAAAATAAATAGTTTTCTCAATTAGAGTGTTGTTCATGTCCTTTTCTGGGATATGCATTAGCAGAGCATCGCCTTTGTCTCCTTTATCCTAATGGGGCAGGGCCTTCTTGGCACTATGCAAGAGTTTCAAAAGGCTGTAGTGGCATTAACCAGTTTGCTCTGTGGAGTTAAACCCTCTCCCACACCTTTCCCAAAGTATCCACTTTATTGGACTTTATGGCAAAGATTTATTTTCCCTTAGGACGTGCAGTTTCATCCTGGCTGTAGGGTTTGCTACACTGATGGGACGAAGTCTGGGTGCCACGTGTACCACCCTTGTAGCCCACAACACCAACAGATCTCCTAAACCGTGATCCCGTCGCTCATGCTGGCAGGGAGGCATAGTCTCTGCTCTTTTTTGTAATTTTGTAATTATTTGCCTATTAAATCCCACATCAGAGGTGAGGCATACACAAAGTATTTTGCCATTTTGAATCAACTCCTGAGACCTTTATTGAGATCACCTTTTAAATAAGCCCTTTTCTTTATCTTCCTATTGGACTGGAGTGAAATCTGAGCAAGTACCTTACCTTGCCCATTCTCACACAGCTTTTAGGAAGCAGGTGAGCTCAGAAAAGGACTAAAATCATGAATACATGGAGTAGTGATATCAGTAGAAAGGTTTCAATAACTTTGTGTCAAGATCTTTTGATCTCCTGTGGGGAGAGCGTAGGGTGGGAGTATTTCGGAGAGTGGCGCTTTCCGCGCATCCTGGTTCCTCCTGGTACTTCACCACAGTCAAGTTAGGGATGCGTCTTGCCTCCATCACAAGCGAGGACCTCAGGAAAGAAAGGCTAACATGGGAAGGGGTGTGAACATCTTTCGATGGCTGCAGAGGATTAAAGAAGTAGGATTTTTAAAAGTGTACAAGAGACTGCATTTTTTTTTCTTTCTTTTTATTGTTATTGTGTTCTAGTTTAAGGGCTAATGGTGCTTCCACCACATGAGCCATCAAGTGGAGAGAATGAGGAGCCAATTTAGAAACAGAATACAAAAGAAGCAGGTATCTGATGAAAGTACATGACTTGATGACCTCCCCCCTTCCCCCAAAATAAAGTTAAGAAAACGCCTATATAAGAGAAGGAAATGCCCATGTTCTTTAAGGCAGAGAGCTTTCTCAGTCAAAATGAAGTCCATTTGCATTTAAAAGCTACCCTTGTTTCCCTTCCAAAGTGGATGTGACTAAGTATTTTAATTCATAGAAATGGCCTAAGAACACATCACTTTTGGTCCTTTCAGCTGCAGCTAACCAGAAACATTTTCTCAGGCTGCCCCACCAATTTATCTTAACCCTGGTATTCCCAGGCAACGTTTTACCAGTTGTCTCTTTCCATATCCCAGCTCCTCTCTCTTGCTGGGCACTCTAACCCCCGTCTGGCCTTGCGTCCACCCAGCTTTCTCTGTCAGTATTGGCAATAGCATTCAGTGGATAATGCCCCCAGAGAAAATATAATCAGAAAGAAGGGCATTTTGTACCACCTGAGAGGAAGTTCAGATTAATGGAAAGTGCCAGGAAATTCCCACCTGCTGCAGCAGGACTGTTTTAACACTTCCGTTCACACCATTCCGGTTTGTACTGGGGTATGCAGAATTCTGCTGGAAAAGCTTCAAATTTTTCATCAATGACCACACAGGCACTTACTAAAATGACACGTTTTCTTTTTCCTCTGTTCAAACCAAAGAACTAAGGCTATCTTTGGTGCTGAGACTCTGTGTTGCTTGGGGTTGTCTGGTGGTTGGGTTTTTTTGGTCTTAGTCTTTAAAAATAAAAACTTTAAAGCCTAAAATTAGTAAAAGAGCCCAGAACATGCCTGTGTTTGGCATGTCATATTCAGTTGCATTTCTGAGCTAACATGGACGCATTGTTTAAACTTCAATTGTTGGAATTGTCATATTGTAAAATTTCATTGAAGTCCCACTTCTCTGCCTGAAGTGCCATAATGTTAGCGAAGTGGGGAAAAGGGTTCTTCTCAGATTGATTTTTCAGACACCGTAGTTCTGTTCAATTGAATTCACTCAAGTAGTGGTTAACATAAACACTGTCGAGAGTATGACATGTCAAATTAGCAGCTTTGCAAATCTCCTGTTAATTGTCAGCCTAATTAAAAAATTGCTAATTATAATGTTTATAACTTCAAATAACTGCTCAGCTATAAAGCACTTGCTGTCAGGTGTAAACAGGGGGACTGAAGGAAAAAAAAATCAATCGACATCTGTTAATTTATCAGAGGCAGTACACTAAATTGAAAAATGGATTGCCTAATGCACTGTAAATCTGCATTACGATAAAAGACCAATTCATTTCAACACCTGCTTAATAAATGATAATGGCCATCTTTAGTGGCTAGCCCTGGGGTTTCTTCTGCCAATCAGACTTAGAATCCTGCCTTTACCAACATCAGACAAGAAATTGATTGCACCGCGTTAAAACGTATATAATATCTCTTCCTGTCTTTATGGTGATAAAAATGAATAGTCTTTACAGAGAATTTTTGTAAAAAAATCTCCTGGATTTTCTCATGCCATAAAGAGGAAATGTGTCTCATCCTTCTAAGGTTCCTCTATTTTAGACAGACTTAAATGCACTGATGAACTAGGAAAAATTAAGTGCCAAGTCCAATAATTCCCATCTATCAACTTTCTTCCTTTAAATAAGAGCTATAGAGCTGAAAGTCAGTACTTTATTTTTGTAATTTTTCCTTAAATATTTACTTTTATCAGACAGATGATGATCTTCGGTAGCTTACAGGACAGTGAATATTACTAACAGCAGTGTTTTCAAACTGCTGTCTTCCAAAACACCATTTAGTTCAAAGAACTGCAAAGTTTTAGACAGTGGCTGCTCAGTTCCTCAAAGGCAGATGGAGTTAAAGGTTGTATTTTGGTAAATTTGTATTTTTTCAGGGAACTGCAGACTATTTCTAATGACCAACAACAGCTCAGGGTTTTATTCTGTGAAAACCTGGATTGCTCTCAACTTGGGGAGAAGACAAAGAAGGAGGCTGGATATCTCAGGAAAGGACTCAGATTTTCCAGAGTTTCAGAAATTGCTGCCTCTTGACTAACCAACAATGAACTCTTTCCTCTTCATTTCCACATGGACACACTTTGAACCTGTGTGTCTTTCTTGAACACCCTTTAAAATGATGTCCTTGGCAGCACTGTGGCAGTTGCTGTCTCTCCCTGAGACATGTGTCATGACGTTGTTCTAATAGTTCTCATTTCATGGTGACATTTCCAGCATGCAACACTGCTTCCCTTTTTCACTTAAGCACATTTTGAAGGATTAGGCAGCTTCTGTATTTTATGATAAAATTAATCAATAGGTCTCTTATGCATTTCTGAGACTGCAAAGCTTCCACAGCATATTATCAAGTCACAGTTAAGTTAATATTGAAGACTGTTTTTAAATTGATGATTGTGACGAAAGGGTCAAGTATGGCTAAAGATGAAATTCTATCATTCTTATCATCTTTTGCACTTCCACTCTACAAACTCATCCACCCCAAGATTGAAACATGTTTTCATTTCCCATTAAGTTTTATAATACATCTTTTATTATTTTATATTATGGCTTCATCTAAAAACTTCAAACAGGATTAGGACCAGTACAAAGACAAAAAAAGCCTAGTCCTTGACCCAAGCAGGTAATGGTGAAATCAGGGCAGACTCAAGGAGAGAGGGCCAAAAAGAACAAAATGATTCATAACCAAACTCTGTGTCCCAGCCAGAAATGAGTGTAAATCTGGTCCTAACTTACAAGTCTACACATTAGATTATGTAGTCCATCTCAAAATTTAGCATATCAAGGGCTTTACAGTGGAGAGAGGGAGAGAGGTGGCAACGGAGAAGCAGGATGCCCATGGAAACTGCTGCTTCTGTTACTCCTATACACACACAGAACTTGTGGTCGTGCATCACAGGCTGAGCAAAGGTGTCCAGACATTGTTTTAAAGATTCAGTGTACTGTATCTGTAAACCTGCTGTGACTAAGGAAAGAGTAGTAGCCTGTATTCCCTGTTTTTAGTGGTTAGACTTCAGCTATAATTTATGTTTCAGTTTCCTCATGTTGAAGGAAAGTACAAAATTTGATTCTTTATGGGATCAGCGTTAGTGATTTCTAACACTGTGTAAGCAATACAACTACCCACAGATTGCAGTCTGGACTAAACAAACCCATTATTTTATGTCATATCTTAAATTTCCGTTTTAAGCCATGTACCTGTACTGACAGAAACTTCCTTTATTAATGCACAGGGATGCGGTCATTTATTTAAGCCAGTTACTGACTTAGTTTTAAAAATTTCTAAGGAAAGTTGTTTTGGAAGGTTTTGCTTTTTGCAAAAGATGATTTTCATAATAACACATGAATTTTCACAGCCCCACATGCCTTTAAACCTCTTTTCTTGGGCCTTGCAGCCTCTCATTACTATTGCTTTCTTCCCTGATGAACCCCAGAAGTAAAATATTATGCTTTTCCTATTGCATAGGAATGTTAGGTTTTTGGCACACCTAAGAGCCTACCTTTTAAGGCAAACCCATTAAAATTAATGTAACAGCATGTACATCCATCTGGTGTACATAAGTCAGCCAGGAATGAGTCCTTTGATGGATTTAGTCTGCCTTGTACATCTTATGAATTTAAATAGTTAAAAATGTTGTGACCTTTATGTCCAATATTGTGCATAATTTTCAAGATGATAGAAATGCAATTTATCTATTTTCTGATTTTATTTTTGAAGCATAGTCCAGCAAGCAAACTTGACAAAGATTTTGTAAAAGACTATTTTAATCTTTTAAAAAGAGAAGAATTTAGTTTGATATCACAGTTTACATTGTTATGATCTAAAATTTCACACTAAATAGCTCCATGAATTACTTTAAATGCCACAAACAATAAAGACCAAGGTAATATGGTTTAAAATAATTGTTTTCTGGCTTAAATAAACCAAACTGTGATGCCTGAAATGAAATAAATGGATGCGTTGTGTAATTAACAATATTACATGGGAATGTGTCTTAAGTTTTACCCAGGCTGCCTACAGGTTGTAAGGCATCAGCAGCACAGTCAAATGCCTTAGGAAACTTGTTAATTCTGCTGATGATAATAGTGATAAGAAAAGTTATTTTACACTTGGACAATGCAGACCAAGCAATTTTTGTACCTATAGTGATAAACAAATTGTTTCCAGGGCTAAAATTCAAAGAAAAAAATAGAAGAATTGCAGGATATCTGACCCTTGAAACATCCCTCAAAATGATTACCAGAAATATTCACTGCAGGCACAGTAGCCAAATAAGAAACAGGGTGCTGGTCACACTATATGAACTCAGATATTATGCTATATTTTAACCATTTTTGCAGATGGTAATGACGATTTTGGAAACCTTGGCTAATTTAGGAAAGAAAATGAACAATAGAAATAAAGGTTCAGAGAGGAAAGCAATTCAGTTTTGAGTGGGACATGAAAGAATACTTCACCATGATATTTTCATTTAATTTTAACTGGAAGAAAAAGAAAGCTTGGAAAAATTTCTATAACAAATACAATAGACAACAGAATTTTCCTGGGAAAATTGAAAATGTTTCTTCTTAGAGTGGAGTTTTGTATGAAACAAGGGACAGAAGTGACCAAGACAGACAACTACATAATATGAGGGAACAAATGAAAAAGTAATTAAAGATTAAAAAAGTGGAGGAAAAAGATCATGTTTAGATTTTCAGCTGGTAAGATCAATGCATCTCCCCTGACTGATCAATATCTGTGATAATATATAAGATCCTTGGTAGCTGGATCTCTCAATTTTCTTCTCTTTTGGCTTTTAAATTTATTTATTTAACCATTGTCATCATAACTCTTACAGATATAAGGGGAGTTTCTTGGGCATTGTGCTATAAGATCAACCTTTTTCTTAATGTGCCAAGGCCCTTTGGCAGAATCTATGATTTTAATATATATCAATCATGTATCTGCTATAACTGTATATATACCACGAGCATACCTCTTTATATACACATATGCATATTGCTGTGTGGATATATTTGACATATAAGAATATATGTGCATACAAAAATACAGTGAATTGCATCATGATAATTAGACTGTTACTGATTAAAAAAAATCCAAATGTAAAGAGGCACATTTATTCTTATAACTTTTTTTTCCCTTCTCAGTGTTAAAGGAGTGCTGAATACATCAGCTAGGGACATTACTCCACATTTAGATAATTCATTTGCAATATCCAATTACCCACTATGTTAATGCCACACATCTGTGTGCAAACTCTGCCAATGACACCACGTTCACATTTAAAAAACACACTAGACTCGTACTACTGCAAAACAAATCCCATCATTTCCATCCAGTATTCTCAGCCACTTGGTCTTTCTACGGGAAAAAAAGAGTACAAACATCCCAAAGTCAGGCTTATTCACTTGAAGCATACAATAAAACCCCCTGCAATTATTTTTGCCAATTTCCTGAATCCTCTGCACTGCAAAGCAGAATTAAACACTTTGTATGCATTTTTTTACACTCCTATTTGGAGTGTATGCGTGGAACCTGATGGTTAGAACTTCACAAGATAAATGTTACTAACCTGTGTGCATCACCATTTAGAGGTCAAAATATTGTTCAAGCATAGATTGGGAAAAACAGAAGTGAGGTGCGAATGGGGAAAGATAAAATCTTTCTGTTGTCAGTGTGTTAAATGATGAGAAAAAAGCAATTTCTTTGAGAAGGGTTATAAAATAAAGAGATCAAATACTACAATAATTCTTACCTAACTGAATAGTCATATCTTCTGAATTTCCTCTTTTTGCGAACGAGTGCAAGCTTAATGTTAAGCAGGTATTTTGCACATCAGTTTCACTGACGTTGAAGTGAAAGTACCGACTTTAACTTTACCGACTGCGCATAAAGTTAAACATTTGTATTTGATTGTATAGATTCAAGGACTAAAATATTATTTTGAATTTTGGACTTGGGATAAGAATCAAGTACTAGACTGAGATCCACAGCTCTCAGTGAAGCAATGGGTGTCAGTAGACATCAAATAAACCAGAAAGCATGAATAAATGACACATGAAAGTAACAAGCAAATATAAAGGAAGTTTCAGTGAAGTACAGCTGATGCATTTCTTGCTTAGACATGTGCAAGAAGTGCAGTCTGTATGTCCTGTTCCAGATCACACCATCAGTGTTACACAGCCTGGTGAATCACATACTGGTCCAGAATACACCTGACAGAGAGCTTTCCCAGGGTTTCTGGGATATCTTAGTATCTTGGAACTAGAATAGGTAATAAACATTGTTCCTTGTCCTTGCTGTCAAACCAGCACCAGCCACCACATAGGACAGTACTGAATCCAATCCCAGATCACTTGAACTACTGCAAAGACCATGAATGCTGATGTAGCCTTACCAGCTATTTGCTTGTTGGAGCTCACTGATCGTCTACAGTGAAGTAAACATAGATATCTGAGTATGGAACCAATAACAAGTCCACCTGAGATTTTCATTCCCTCCTCATGGAGCTTGCTTTATGTAGGAATCATGCATTAGGTCATATCTTACGCTCTCTTCTACCCAAATACAAAAGAGATGATATGCTGGACCCCACAAGATTATATGTAGAACTGTGCTCAGTTCCATGGTTGGTTTAGTAGGTAAATCAGAAGAAAAAATACCCACGATGCCTTTTTTGTGTGTCCTCTCTGCAGCAAAGAAAAACATTATTGCTTTTTTTTTTGATTTGCTGAAGAAAGGACACAACTATGGATAAAGCTAAATATGTAACCCAGTATAGGAAAAAAAGTTTAGTACAATCTGAGGTTCTTCTTTAAAACAAGAAAATGCAGCCAAAAGAATATATTGATTTTTTTTTCAGAGGAGTAATAATTCAAAATAATTCATTTAGCTCTTTTTAAACTCTATTATTTCCCCTTCTCCCCTCCTCTTTTCCTCCCCACCCCCCCCCTAGAATTAGCACAGATTGGTAAGTATATTTGGAGGGCTCAACCCACATTTCTACATGAGATATTTATTTAATTACTTTTTGAGTGGATCCCTTCACAGAACCCTGATAAGAAAGAGGTAACTGTTTACCAATGCAGGATGTTCTCCAACATGAAGGATGAAGCAAGCTGCTTGCCTGACCTTCTGGAAGTGCATTCAAAGGCTGGTCTCACACAAAGCACGTTCAAGAAACCCAAGGACTTCAATACAAATAGTCACAGAAATTAATTTTCATCTGCTGTTGAATGCCATCTTGGTAACTGAAAGTCAATTTTACCAATGTCTACCATATATAAGCTGATATCAGAGGAGCGTGGCTTACAACTGTTGAGATTAAAGGGCAAAATTCTTTGGCAAATCAGCACAGCTCCTCTGCCACGGTTACTCCCACTGTAACCGAGGGTTGCTTTTTCCATCACCTGAACATATTCACAGACATAAATACACAAAAGCTGCTTCTGTGAAGTCCTGAAGTCCACATACATCGTTTTGACGTGAAAGCAGAACAAACTCTACAATATGGGAAATGTAATGTAGAATAAAAATTAACAACTTGAGAAGTAAGGCCAGGTATCATACTTTTGCATCTATCAAGAAAAACTTAGACACGAGGAAAGTGAGGAAGGATAATTCATAGACATAACACATCCCAGCTCTCGTCTTGAGTAACAAGATATGTAGGCTGAGCTCAGCCTCTGTGTACCTGATCGAAAATACTGTGAATGGCAGCTGTGTAAAACAGAAAGGGTTTGACATGCGCTGAGAACTAGAAGCTTTTGCATACTCTTAGGCTTAAATAACCTATAACCAGATATCTCAGTCAAATAGTAATATCTGTCACATTTAAGCAAAGACATCCGGTTTGCTCTGACAGTCATTGAGAAACAACAACAGCTCCATCACACTGCTCGCAACCTGCTTCAGGTCCTACAAGGCAGATTGCTCTGAGTTAAGGGGTGAATAATTGTGTGGGCCATTGAGTAACAATGCAAGAAAGACATTGTGTAGAGGAGATTACTGCTTAAATATAATTAGAATTATTAAAACGCAAGTTCCAGATGGCAATTGCCATAACGGTTATTTTACTGAGGCCTTCAGAGTACACTCAGAGGAAGCAGAGCATTGACATGACAGGCTGTAAGGCTGTTACTACGCAAAAGGTCAAAGTTTCCCTTAGATTATGTCTACTCTGTGAGTCATTGACTTTTATAGACTGAAGTGTTTAGAAAAAAATCTCATGAAATTTATGGCAGCATAATTTCTGGCTATAGTCTGTAACCTTATTTTAAAAGAAAATATAGCTCTTTAAGTATAATATTCATACAATATAATTTTTTTTTTTTCATTTAAATGGCACCATAAATGTGCACTGGGCTTTAGAGCCTGCTTTGAAAGACAATAACCCTTACATGAAAAATTTACACCTTGAGGACTTACTCCTTGAATTACCTACTCAAGTGAGTGACCCAACTGGAAGTCTGACAGATACCAAGGGACTTCTCGTAGCAGTAAGGACTTTAAGGCTCAGATCCTGCATCTTTAGGAGGTGCTAAGGGACAGCATAGTGGTGAGGAAAAGGGTTTTTCTTTGAGTTTTTGCTTGTTACTGCCTTTGAATCTGTCAGTTACAGCATCCTGCCTTCCCATAGCTTTCCGAGCTTTGCTCTCTTAAACCCTTCTCTTCTGGTTTATTAATTTCTCCTCTAAGGATCACGATCTGTCTTAGGATTCTATCTCCATTTTCTTCACATCGTTTTCTTTGTATTCTTTCATGATCTAGCCTGTTTCTTCATGTTATTCATGAGCTCCTTCCATCTATACAACTCAGCTTCTCATTTTACCTCTCTGAAATCTCCACCTGAAGGTTTCACTGCTTAAACTTAGCATGCTCAGCCTGGAAATCGTCTGAATACCGAGTGCTAAACATTGCAAATAAAAGTGACTAACGTGCCTTTTTTCTTCTTCAGTAAACAAGGTTTTTGAGAAATACACAAACGAACAATGATGTAGGGACTGATCAGACACATTCTCATTTCGAAATGCAAATGGGCATATGTGCTTTCACTGCAGCACCTATGCCCACCACTTCAAAGAGAATTTCGTAAGAAATAAGCATTAACTATATAGTGAATATTTTCACTGTCCAGCACAGAAAAAACCTTTTATGACTAAAGATGAAAATAATTAATTAAAAAATAAAAATAATGAAATTAATGTTCCTTACTTTACACTTAGAACATCACTTTTCACCGAAAACTGGTTTTTGTATGTCTGAGGCTGAATCTTTCGGTGCACTACTGGGCAGTTTAAAGGGATTGTAAGTGTAAGACTCAGCCACTACAGTGCAAATAATTTGACTAGATTTTCACAACTGATTTTCCTAGTATTAGACTACTAAAGCAGTTGAAGTAGATTTGTGCAAATGAACCTTAGCAATTATTCTGAATAATTTAATGTACTGAAAATTAAATTATTTGTAATCTTTGGTGGTTACAGTTATAATCATGACACATTCTTCTGTCCCCCCCCCCCTCCTTTTTTAAGAAGGGAAGAATATCTTATTTAGGTACTGGAAGCAAGAAAAGAGAATTCAAACTAAATTTTACTTTTTTAAAAGAGTGAACACAGACTATAGCTTATTGGTCTTAGAATAACTCTAACACCAGAGTAACTTTTCCTTCTTATTTCATGTGCCACTGATATCAAAGAGTTAAGGATGTCATTCTATGCATTTTTCTTTATTCTTACTTTAAAAGCTTGTTGTGGTTAAAAGACGACAAAGCTCAACCAACAACATTATGCATTTGTATAATTCAATTGGAGTTTTTAAAAAATGTCTGCTTGGCAAGACAATCACCTGCCCCTTAAAACTTAAACGTTATGTGCCAAGCATCTCCAATCTCCACTGATTAACAATAGCATATTCCAAATTTATAGGGTCTATTACAAGACATCTGAAGAGCAGCCACTGTGCCAAATCTCCCTTACTCACTCTCCAGGGAATCCCTTCTCAGATGCTCTTTTCACATCCGGTAAACAACACTCTATGTCTTTTGCACAGATAGCATATAATTACCATATGGTTAAAAACATGCTCGCTTCATTCACTTTCCCACTGTAAACTTCCTTCATTATGACAGCTAAGGAGCATCTAGGGAGGTAAACTCTGTAATTTAGCCCTCCATAGGCTTAGTGGTTTAAAAGGTCAGTGTCTATTACAATCAAGTTAGAAGCAACTGTAAGCGACTTTGCAAGAAATTATTTTTTATTTCAGCAAGGCTGAAGAGAGAAACTGATGCAGGTGCAGGAGTAAGAGTCTGCTACACGTTGCACTGAGCACCAATATGTTTTCTTACTGTATCCAGTGCAGTTTCAAATGCATGCTTGGGAATAATGCAGCAGGAGAAGGGCTTAACAAAGATTTGGGAAGACAAAGAGCTAAAAGCGGCCACTTCCTTGGTTCTCTTGCTGTTCCCTGCCTTATTGTTTACTGGAAATTGTGGAGCTACAACTGGGAAACGAGAACTGGACCAAGTCTTTGAGCAGTAACTATGCAAGAACATGACCCATCCAACCCTGCCTGTAAGCACCCTGGGGAGAAGAAGAAGGACTTGGCCATCTCATGCATGTAATGCAGCAGACAAGAGCTGAATCCCAAAAGCGCTGAGAAAACCAGATTCCCAGAGATCTGTCACAGTCTCAGGGAGCCTCAGAGGCTGCATTCCTGTGGAGCTGCTTTACAGGAAAGCTAATTATGATTTCTCCCAAGCTGAATGATCGATTTCATCAGGCTCCCTCTCTATTGTGGTTGCTTAATCTGTCCTCTGAACTGAAAGGCTGGTTGGCAAATGCTATGGCACTTTTGACCTCCCCAAGATTAATTCTTTGTGACCTGGCTATTTACTTAGGAGTGCAGGCAACACACGAGCCCATAGGGGAGAGAAAGAGCTTCAAGTATATTGCATCCTTTTGGTACGACTTCTATCACTTTATATTCCACAGCTCCTGGAACACAAAAACCTCAAGGACAGGGAAG
>NW_010535193.1:5726-31572 GCF_000687285.1 Phaethon lepturus | reverse complement strand
GCTGAGTTTATTTCCTGAGTCTACTAAGCGGCATTTTTTTTAGCCTTCATCTTCAAAATCTCTTTGAAATGCGATTTCATTTTATCTCAAATTTTCTTTGTGTGCTAATCATATCTTCAATATTGGTTGAGTTGGGAAAAAAGTTTTCAGGTACACTCTAAGTCATAAGTACTAAACTTTAAGAAACCTGAGGTTACTAAAGACCTGATGCTGGTCATTCCCATTTTATACTTTATCAAAACCCTAGTGACATCAGTGAAAATAGCTGATAATTTTGAGTGCTATTTGGATTATAACTTTTACTACCACTTCTGTTTGACTCCTTTTCTTTTCCTTCCTTATTGATTACTATTTCATACTGTATCAAAGCAGAACAGCCTTGTAAGAAAAAACAGAAAACAACATCAAGGACTTTAAAAAGATACTCAGCATCTCATGTGAAGAGCCAGAAGACTCAGAATTTGGGTTACAACTCCCGCACAGTCTGGATGCACCTGATATATATAGTTGATTCAGGCTATCCAAAGAGGGTGAGATCTCACCTGTGCCTGAGTAAATTGGGATCTGTTAAAATAAGTAAGTACAGAAGTGGTAGAAGTGAGAAAAGAAGCCAGAGTATTAGAAGAGCATAATTTATACCTATAAGATGGAGGCCAAGGCAGGTCAACCTCCAGAATGTCAAATGCTGGGCAAGCAAAGGGGCAAAGACAGTGACAAAGTGGAGCAGTCAGAGAAGTGCAGCTGCTGCAAAGGCGAGTCCAGTGATAACACTGACTAATAATTACTAATGTATTTCAAAGGCAGAAATGAGAATGATGATTCATCTGTTATGGACATGTCATCCATCAGTGGAAACTGCCCTCTGCAATGGACATGCTGTCAGCATTTCATCTGCTCCTATTGCTTGGCTTGGGGAGGGGGCAAGAAAGAGCAAGAAAGGATGGTCAGGGAGTTGATTCAGTAGTCTGGAACGGAAAAGAAACTGCTTTTTGAATGAACAAAACTAAAATCTTGTATCTATCTGGTCTGTAGGTTAAAGCAACACAGTACACTAACTGAGAGTGAACTCCCCAAGATGTCCCTGTACGTGTCAAGGGGGTCCCAACGTTTTGTAAGCCTTTCATGAGCCTTAACCTTTTCCATTTGCCTTGGCCCTGGTGTTCTTCAAGTTAGACGGGCTTTCCAAAACTCGTATTGGTCACAGGATGAGAACAGAGGATATTGGGGGCTCATGTCCCATACAAAATGTTTTAAGTGGTCCTCAGACTCATTTTTTGGCCCTTCATTGTCTCCTGCTTTATCAACAAATTCATGACTTCAAATCCCAAATGAGCACCTTCTTAAGGACAGGATCTGTGTTACTAGTGCTTGATGAAGATGATTGTGCTTATCCCATTGAGTAATTTGAAGATTTTTTTTTTCCTAAACAGAACATTTATTGTACACCTAAGTGAACTTATGCTGCCATTTATAGATCTAAAAAGGAAGAGATTTTCTCCTGGAAACACAAAGCACGCTGTTCAAACAGCATTAGAGAGCAATTTGGGCACCTGGCGCCCATCTTATTTGTTTTATAGATAAGTCACCTTTCATATGAAAAAAGAACACCTGTGGTTTTATCTACACAGAACAAGTAAAACAAATAGCAGTACAGTATTAGAACTGACTGGTTGCTGATTTACTTAAGAAATGATCTTCATACTTTATTATTATTATTTATATTGCAGTATAATGCAGGAACCCTGTAATGTTAGGCATTAAATAACACAAAACAGAAAAGATAGGCTTGCCCCTGAAGTCTTGTGCAGGCAGACCATGGCTGTCGTACTCACAGACTTAGACAAGTTGGAAAGTTATGCCTGGGGAGGCTTTTGCTTCTCCAGAGAAGGTGAGAGGGGCAGAAGGACAGGATTCACTACTAAATGCAGGACAATTTTGCTGTATATGCTGGCAGAAAACTGGACCAGAAAAATCTCCCACTTTCGAACTTATCTTGCTACCAATTATTTCCAAGAGGACAGCTTTTATAGAAAAACTTCATATTATTTAATAAAGGGCCTCTTGATGGCATAGGATCAGAGTAATGGACTGTTGCAATTAAGTACAGGTCTCCTGCTGTAACAGAAAAGGCAAAAGTAGAAAGACGTTTACTTCAAAGCAGAAGACACTGACCTGTTCTTTTCTTTAGACTTATACTATATGACAAATGGAGACATCAAAAGGGTGTTGGCACACTCACATGACATGGGCTATTACACCATTGTCGGCTTGTGGTGATTTCCCGTGGGCTCAGAGAAGAGACTCACCGTTTGCTTTAGGCAGACAAGGCTCTGTTGAACTATGAAAGTAGCACTAGAGCACACTTCTTTTAGCAACAAATCATTTTATGACTGCTCAGCTCCCCCAGATATTCCTTCCTACTCCCGTTGTCTGCCACCTGCAACCCAACCCTTCCACTCTGTGCAGGGGGCTCTGCCTCCTGGCCGTGACTCTTTCCATGCGTCTCACATGAGCACCTTACTGCTCTCCAAAGCTCTTTGTAGAAACCCATGAACCTCATTTGCCTAACTCTTCCTTCACTCGTCCTTTCCTTTCCCCACTCATGAAGAAATCAGTGCAACATCATTTGTCTGTATAGAGCTGGTGTCCTCGCTCTCCATACCCTCTCCAGCAACATGTATCTTCCATCGTTCAGGGTCTCCTCTGATTTCAATGGCCTTCTGTGGCCTTCCCTTACTCCATCACAACTTAGTAACAGCAATAGATATTGCTGGTGGGCAAGTTGTTATGAGGCCCATTTTTTGGTGGTGGGATTAAATACACAGATAGAAAATCATTCTGCCCCTGAGACAGTAACGTGGTACCAGCAGGTTCAGTGGACGATGGAGGTACAACACACAATCTGGTGAATCTGATGAAAAATCATTCCAGATTACATGGTGATATGTGTCCTGGTTTCAGCCAGGATAGAGTTAATTTCCTTCACAGAAGCTGGTGTGAGGCTGTGTTTTGGATTTGGGATGAGAAAATGCTGATAACATGTTGATGTTTTGAGTTGTTACCGAGCAGTCAAGGACAGTCCAGCTTCTCGTGCTGGCCTGCTAGCAAGAAGGCTGGGGATGCACGGGAAGCTGGGAGGGGACACGGCCGGGACAGCTGACCCAGGCTGGCCAAAGAGATATTCCATACCGTATAACATCATGCTCAGTATGTAAAGCTGGGACGAAGAAGGAGGAAGGGGTGGAGGGACGTTCAGAGTGATGGCGTCTGTCTTCCCAAGAAACCATTACGCGTGATGCAGCCCTGCTTCCCTGGAGATGGCTGAACCCCTGCCTGCCCGTGGGGAGTGGGGAATGGATTCCTCGTTTTGCTTTGCTTGTGTGCGTGGCTTTTGCTTTACCTCTTAAACTGTCTTTATCTCAAACCATGAATTTCAAACCACGAGTTTCCCCACTTTTACTCTTCGGATTCTCTCCCCCGTCCCACCGTGGGGGAGTGAGCGAGCGGCTGCGTGGGGCTTAGTTGCCAGCTGGGGCTAAACCATGATAATATGTTATACGGTTTGAGTGATTGATGGGCAATAGGAATAGAGAAAGTAAGTAGGAAAGGAGATGAGAAGTTATCCCAACCATAAACTGGTTAGTGATGACCAGCCTGACAGGTTTTGTAAGCCTGAATTAAGTTTGAATTAAATGTGCAAAGAACTGACTCAAATTTCATTTCATTTCCAAATGAAAATGATACGAGGTTTTTTTCATCTGCTGAGTGCACGCATCTAGAATGTGTCAGATCTAAGAGACAAGCATCACGATAACTGACAATTTTTGTAGTCACAGATACCAGCTCTAAGTTCTTCAAGCCTTAATTTTATTCATTTATTTATTTACTTATTTACTGCTTTCTGAGCTTTTCACAGACTCTAGCTTAAGTTTTCATTGCAAATGGCAAGAAGGGGTAGACACTAAAATTTTGAAACAGTGAAAAAACCCATGTTGTTTCAATGCCATTGGATTTTGCAGTTTATGTATCTATTAAAATATTTCTTTTTAATGGATACTCACTGCCTGGTGATGATATTTTAAATTACTAAGGCCTAACAGAGTTCTTTAAATAATTGATTTACGGGTGTATTAGACACAGCCAGGCCCAAAAGCTACAAACATATGAAAAATTATATGAGGCCTTTGACAACAGTGAAATTAAATTAATAGTAAAATTGGGTTGAGTTAATCAATTGAGTAAAATGACAGGAAGGTTGCATAAGAGAGTTGAATTGAAGGAGTTTCGCAGTAATCAGTTTCTGCAGTGCAGCTGCTACACGTTTGTGTAATAACAGAGCTGATGAGCAGCTAATTTGTACGAAACTAGAAGCAAGTTAAATGTTGTTTGGATTATAACGGGAAGCAGCAGCTAATGCACAAAGAGTCTCCGCTGGTTTACGGCTACATGCTGGAATGTCTCAAAGCTGCTAATGATGGGTTTGGCAGAACAATATGTGGCCATAACGGCACAGTAATGGAAGACTCAAAGGCTGCATTTCCTTTCTCCAACCTTGAGCTTTGCTACGGCTTCTTTCAAAAGAGCTGGAGAAGGTGGGCTCACAACACTGCGCCCAACCTTTCTTGCTTTCCTCCACCACGTGGGGCAGCCACGCTGCCCCTGGCTGCGCAGGAACAGCCGAGTAAATTCAGCAAGGCGTTGAAAGATGACGTCCTTTGCTTTAGGCTGACGTTGCTTTTCCAGGGCTTCATGCAGCGATACTTGCAGCACATAGGCCAGGAAACAATCCAGGTTTTATCACCTATTGCTATCAGGGGTGTTCGCATTCACCCCATCTGTGCGCTGTCCCGCATTCGATGCGGTGGACGTTAGCCTGGTGCCGTGGCTGCCACTGCAGCCACAGACAGGCTCCAGTTAGCTTTAAACTAGTTATCACCAGTGGCAGTACAAGTCTTTGGAGCAGAACAGAACTCGGACAAAAAAAAAAAAAAAAATAAGGAAAAATAAAAAAATAAAAAAAGAAAGAGTAAACCAGACTGTGTTTGAGGCTGTGTTAGAGCATTGTGTTACCAGGGCTGCGCTGCTACGAATACTCAAAAAAACCCTCTAAACAACTTCTCTTGGATACATCCATATAAGCTGCAGGTGCCGCGGGAAACAAGGATGCAGACATAACCTTAGCTTGGATGGGGTACAGTGAAGAGTTTGTTTTCTCAGCTGAAAACATACAGATTTAACAATAGCAACTCCTCTTACAATCGTGGCAAAACCTGTAAATGTTCAGTTTAAAACTTTTTAAATTTTGCACTTGTTTTATAAACCTCAAATAAATATTTCATTGTCTATGCCATGTTTTGTTTCAGTCAGTAACAATACCAGTTTTCTTGACAGAAACACATTTTTCCAGATTTTCAATTCACCATAAATGTCAAAATGTGTTCTTTGAAAAGAAAACACATTTTGCCCTAAAATTTGAAAGGATAAATGGACTAAAAGTAATGATAATCCATGATTTATCAGTAATAGCCAATAAATGCTGTTCTCAGCTTTCTAATACTGCAGCATAGGAAATGCTATGCTACTTTATAGAAAAGGTTAAAAAAATGTTTAATTAGATGCATATGGGCTCTAAGCAGCTGAGCTAACAAAGTGTGAGTCCATAACCCCCAGTCCAACACAGCTTGTTAGAAATATACATATTGTAAGTCATCAGTGTCCCATTTATTTTAATAGGACTATGCATGTGGTTAGTGAGAATAAAGCACATCACGGCACCTATGGATGCACGTATGCTGCCTATCTGCTGGTCATAGCCAACTGTCTGCATCTGATCTAAGATTTTTGACAGTAACAAAATGCTCATTGCAGTCCAACAGATTTTTTAAAATAATGTCAAGGTAAGGGGGGACCCACTATCAGTAATGGAAACACGCAGAGCAGCCAGGTTACAAGGATAATTGGACACAGGGCCATGTACAGGGGAGCAGGGCCCTTGGCACTCTGAGCTGCGGACTCCGAGCTGCTCTTGCTCCATGGGAAAGTGACTTCTGGTGGGCCTTGCCAGCTGGATGGATTGTAAAACTCTGGAGTTAATATAAAAAGAGAAATAGATGTATTATTCTTCCTGACACACTACGTTGTGGTATTAAATAACAGGAATCATGACAGCAGTATATTTGGAAGTAGATAAGATTTTTCATATGAGTATATTCAAACCTAGTGCATGGTCGAATAATAGTATTTAATAGTAAAATGTGGTAAAATAGTAATGTAAAAAGAAGTTTAAATTTCTTAAGAGGAAAACTAGAGAGTCAGAGCCTCTTTTTGAAAATTGCAGGCAACTGCAGCGCTGACGTAAGTCAATGCCATCTACTGACTCCACTGGAGTTAATTTTCCTGTGTGATCCCATCAGTTCCTCACTTAAAACCTGGTGGCCCCAAAGAAGAACGCAGCAGAAGCGGCTGTCTTCCCTGCCCGTGAAAGCCAGCAAAGCTTGGGTCTGGCACTGCGGCTGAAGGGTTGGAGCTGCTCCCAACGGATGGTGACGCATGGGGAGACCCCCTCACCCTCCGCCTGGGCTTCCGTGGTGGCACCACAGGGAGGGATAAAGGTGCACCCTGGCAGGGCCATGGTGGAAGGTCCCGCAGAGCGTGTGTCTGGACATGAACCTGATAGCCCCCATGTGCTGGTTTCAGCTTGCAAGCTAAAAGAAAGGGATCCAGAATTTGTACTCTATTACTTATTTCTGTTTGTGCTGCACATGCAGAATTTGAGGTGTGCTGAACAAATGCTCTGCTGGTAAATAAAGAATTGAACACTTAATTATAGATGGTATTCTGATCATGATAATTTTATTAAAGGTAATTTACAGGAAAAGACTGGATCTAGCAAATAATTTCACACTAGCTACCTTTCAGTCCACCCATTGGCTAAAGGAAGACTATGTATGTTTTGAATTACACATGTTCAAAAGGATTGAACAAATTCATGCCTACCAGTGGTTACTGAACACAGCTGTTCAGGTGTAACTTCTGTCTCTGGCATTCTGATAACTTCCTTGCTTTAAAGATACAGGAGGGGAAGATTTCCTATGTAGCATGTCCTGCGCTTAGCCCCTTCCTGAGCTGGTCGCCTCCCAGCTCTGAGCTAACGCAATAACTCTTAGTCAGAGCTGTGGGAACTTAAGCTCCACTCCTGAAATCAATGGCCAAATTCTCCTTTCAGCCAAGGTATGAGCAAAGAAATTATTTTCATTGAGTTTTCACAGTTAAAGGTGTTTGGGTATGTTGACTCTTCTAATTTCCACCAATTTGAACAACACAGAACCACAATTACACTTGCGTAAGAATGTTTTGATATTGACAGCTCAGATTTTTTTGCCCAAATTAAATGAGATCAATTTGTTTCTTGCATCATCATCTCTAGTCAATTATGAATATTTATTGCAAGATGTCATGCAGTAATAATCACTGGGTAATACAGAAACTACAGACAGGTAGGCATATGGTCTTGTTAACCCAAGATCTGTATCCACATAAAAATGTCCTTGCTTGAATTCAGCATCAAAGCTTATACATTCCTTTGAACTAAAATATCCACTCTGTTATTTACTGCATTACTTAAGAAAACTGCTTTCCTATATTTAGAGAGCCTCATAAATGGCATACTTTGTTGTGCAATGTACTAGCATGTGTGCCGAATCATATATCACTATGCTTTACCAGATGTCAGAATTTAAAGCAGATCTCGGCTCTTTCTTCATTGGGAGATAGAAGGAAAACTGGCAGCTCATGCCACTGCAAGCTGAACTACTACTTTTTCTGATTCACTTCACTGTGACTGCAGCAACCTGTTGGTTATAAAATCTCAGCATAATTATGTGGGCAGAGATCTTTTGGGTTTTGATCCTCTCTCCCAAGGTTTTTTTATTATTATTTCCAAAATAGAGGCTTCATGGTCACCTGTTCTCTAAGGATACAGTTAAGTCTAGAAGCTCAAATCTCAAAAGTTCTCACACAAACCCCTCTGGGGTCAGTGGGACTTAAAACTAAACAGTGTATTTAAAAATTAAGTATGCAACAACAATTCATCTCTACCATGACACCAGATTCTTTGTGTAATCACAGATGTCTGGGAGAACGACAGAGAAGCAAAGGACTGATTGCTAAAGGAACAGATCTTATTATCAAATCTCTAAAGGTATGAGCATAAACACACAAAATACTGTTCTCTAACCTCAGGTATTTGCAACTTAGGTGTTGTGTATGCTGCTTAGGAACAAGTACATCATGCCGCAGATGGGTCAGACAGTGCTGCTGAAACTGAAGCTGCACATGGTCCATCAGACTACAGGGAATTCATCTGTGAGCCGCCTACCTGGAGTAAGTTGCAATGTTAGTATGTAACTTTGTGTATCCTTCAAGACCACTATATGTAAGCTGTACACTAACTGGCACTTCTACAGTATTAAATGAAGTGCACCTCCTTGAAATCATGATCTATCTTGGGTTTTTTTCAGAATGGCTCACTTACCAAGCTGAGAGACTGGATTAAGTCATTTGGGGGTCAATCGAATTCTGTTTCTTCTCAGAAACAAAGAAAAACAAAATGGAAAATATAACATGTGTGTATGTAAATTAAAACAACTCTTTCAGAAGTGAGAGCAAACACTTGAGACTTCTTTTCAAAACTAAATTCAAAGAATTTTTAAAATGGAATGTCATACTGAGCAGTAAAATTAAACCGATTGTCTTCAGTGATTGTCAAATAAATTCAAACACCTTCCACAATACCACTAATCAGGTCTAACACACTCCTACTGCTCCAGAGACTCTGCTTTTTTCACCTGTTTTACAAAATTATCTACTCATCTTCCAGTTTATCCAAAATTTTACCATCTCTTCTACTTCCCATGTTACCTAATATAATGTACACATATTACCTTGAACCATCCCTTAAGTCAGCCACTGATGACTGCTACTTAGGGACTGGTCTTATTCTAAAACAAAGCTACCCTGGTGGAAATTTTGCCACTCATTCTTTTCGACATCTGTCTGTGGCTTTCTGTGTTTCACAGCAAATGGCAGACTAAGAAAAGTGGTTTCACTGGCTTCCTCACTGTTCGGACGTGCTCAACCTTGCAGTCTAGAGGACCCGAACTGAACTTAGCACTATTTGAGAAGCATAGAGAGCCTTGTAGTTTTCCACTTACTAGAGTATGACCTACTGAAATAACTCATCTCTCCCACTTTCTGTTAATTATACGGCCTCCAGTTGCTACTACAGTATTTTGCTCGGGGACAAAGAAGAGATATCCTTAGCTCAGCATGCAATGGGGAATTTGTTTGACTTTGGTAAATGTAAAAGAATGGCAATTTTTTTCTCTTGGTTTAGGAAAAAAATTAGCGAAGCCTAAGGTACGCCATGTCTGTATGGGCTCAGACTGAATCTAAAGCAACTGAAACAGTTTTTAGAGGTCGGGTATCTAAAATACCTAAAAGCTCCTCCTGCCCTTTATCTGTTTTGTTAGTGGATTTTATTATTGCTGATGTGCTTCTTTTCTCCTTTTTTCTTAAGATTGGGATGGCTTATGATGGGCGGGAATGAAGGGACGACGAAGACACCATCAGTGGAGAGGCTTCCCACGTACCGCAGCCATTCCAGGCTACGAGGAGGGACAAGGCACAGCCCGCACACACCTTGTGACCTGAGAGGGGGACGGGTCACAAGACTGTGGAAAGAGTCTAAGACAAAGACACTAAATACTAATAGCTCCCTAAATGCTGAAATAGTGGATCCTGCACAAGAAATGCATTGTAACATGAACTTGAGGTACACATTTTAAATTGACCTCTTTCAATTATTATTAAGAAATGGCTGAGAAAAGGACAGTGGCTTAAGGTGCAAGATATGAAGGAAAACTGTGCTTTTTTGTGTGAAGCTGAGTAAGTTTTTCACCC
Source organism: Phaethon lepturus (assembly GCF_000687285.1). NCBI lineage: Eukaryota > Metazoa > Chordata > Aves > Phaethontiformes > Phaethontidae > Phaethon > Phaethon lepturus. The sequence goes on along the minus strand of NW_010535193.1, from coordinate 21,612 downwards.
TTTCTGAAGAATTTTGAAAGCTTTTTGCTCTTTCAGGAAAGATATGAAAGCATAGCCTATGCCTTAACCAAAAGCTGAAAAGCAAATAAAAAGAATCCCAATTCCTTCTCCTCTCATTCATGATTTTCCAAGGCCCTGTATCAGGAATATTAAAGAAATAGTTTCTTAACTACAAGAATAATTGTAATATTATTAAAACCTGTAGAAGGCAAATGAAAAAAATGCAATGGGATTTCTGTGTGTGCACATGTGTATGTATGTTTACATACTCCTTTGATTTGCTTCAATAAACAGCCTTGTACTAATAACAGCAGATAGAAAACATTCTTCCTATCTTTATTTATAATAACAACCCAACATCCTTGTGCCACTAATCATGGCCTCAGGCAGGCACCTGGCTACCAAAACTAATAGGAGCGAAACCAGCAGGTTCTTCAGAGCTGAAGCAGAACCACACAGGCTAGCGCCAGATCACGGTAGTCTCAGATGACTCCTCTGGGAGATAAATGGGAATTATGACAGGACTGCATAGAGCCCATTGTTAGCATCTCCTAAGTCTTTAATAGTTGATCTGAAGCTAAAGAAATACACAAGATTATTATTTTTTCATGTTCCAGTTCATTTGTACTTTAGTCATGGTGCAAACAGGAGTTTCAAAACCAGGATGTTAGTTGATGTTATTTAGCAAATTTTATAGGTACATTCCAATGACTTAGGGCTTTATTTTCTGTTATGTTTTTCTAATTTCTCTTCTGATACTCTGTTCCAACAATGCTTAACCAGCCATTAGCTTTTATTAGTAAAGTTAAAATGAATGACACTAGTGTGAACAGCTAAAACCTACATTGACTTACTTTTATTAAATGTTGGAGAATAGGCCTTATAGGTCTGTTAGGTTGTCCAATTTACTCTTCCACTTAAAATTACTGATACTTCCTTACCATGATCTATATATGCAGGTTATGCTTAACTCTGTTTGAAAGCAACACAAATGTAATACACAGTATGTTCTTATTCACCACCTGTTCTGAATTACCAGCAATTCAAGAAATAGCCAAAATTGATGGTTCCAAAAATTGGAAAAAGAAAGAAAAAATGGAACAAGGTGGCAGATCATCAGCTTGACACAATTAAATGCTACCTATGAAGCCAGTATTGTGCAATGGCATTTTTTAAGAGAATGAATTATCCTCAGGCATTCTTCTGCTGAGGTAATTTTGCATGTTTCTCCTTTTCCTTGCTCTAATTTTAAAGGTCCAATCCTGAATGAACTGCTGAGCACTCCTCTCCAGCATTGGTTTTAGCAGAACAGAAATGCTGTTTGCACCTCACTAAGGTTTGCCGAGCATTGCAGAATTAGGCCAAATAATTAATCACTGCCAGGCAAGATCAAATGTCAAAGAAGTAGCCTTTGAAAGTTCACCTGCAGGTCGCACACTCGGCTTCCTCAATGCCTGGAAATAAAACCTGATGCCATTCAGTAACATGGCTATTACTTTTACAATAGTGACCAGGAGGTCCCAGATCAGGACCATGTCATTTCAGACATAATTTAGTGGTCTCTAAAGGGCTCACAGTGTGAAGAGATTATCTATAATAATGATGAAGGTATTCTGTCTATCCCCATGGACCCCATGCAGAGGGCAGACAAGTAGGTTGCCACAGTCACAGAGGCAACAGCAACAGAGCCAAAAATCAAGTACAGGGCTCCCGAATTTAACAAGTTCATCTTTCTAGTGAACTTTGCAAGCAAACAAGACACATGTGAAACTACCCAACTGGAACTCCTACATTTATAAAGACGAAATTTAAAAGCAAAATGACAAAGACTTGTTCTGAAAAATCTGCCCTAAAAAATCCAGTCTGGGGTACCAAGGAAAATCAACACTCACCACCTCCAGCTATATGCACTAAAAAAAAAAGTCAAGCTAGTATTCACAGATGATTATTTTTTAATGGTTCTGGCCTCGAAGCAGCAGCTCACATTCCCAACATTATAGGGAAGGAGGAAAGCAGAAACATATCAATCACTCAACAAAGAGGCTTGTCAAGGAGTGGGCATTTTTCTTTTGTAGCATTTTCTTCTCAGCGGCTGCCCACGTACAGCCTATCAGGAGATATCTCAGGTGTCCATCAGAATATTTTTCTACACTCTCTCCACTGTTAGTGCTTGAGCTCAATTTATTTGTCAAGTGCTCATTTGGGAGTAGGACTGGGGAGGGGGGGGGAACAGGGAGAAATGTGCTCACTTTATCATGATACTGTCCTATCTCCCTGCTTTCTGTCAGCCTGCAAATATTTACATCAGACCTGCTGGATTTTTGCATCTTTTAAGATTTTTTGTAATTAATTCAGTCTCAATATTCTCCTAATTTCCATACTTTTCAAATGTCATTTAATTTCTCTTGATCTGCTTCCATTTCTTTTCTCCCTTCTCCTCTTTGCCTTCATGCTCTTTCTGAATTTTGAAATGGGTTTTATTGGTTGGTAGCGGCATTTGAAGTGCTTTCAGAAGCTGGGCCTTGGAAACACAGGATAGCAGCTTGCATAATCACATTTCTCACCTACAACCTGTATAATAAGGGTGATACACAGGATTTGAGGCTTCGAAGCTACTAGTGAAGATGAGCTAATGGATCTTGGCGAGCCTTAATTAGAGCTCCTAAGCCAAACCTTTTCCTCATCTGGCCATGAATGTGTCAGCCTATCAGTTTTATAACAGCTGTCAACCTCCTCTGACTAGTTTGTCTTCATCTTTCTTATTTTGTATGTTGACATGGCACCAAAAGAGTTATTTCCCTGCAGCAAAGGGCTCCTTTGCTCTGCAGGCAGAACAAGAAGTGTCTCTTCTCCAGGGCACCTGACCCTACCCCAGGAGGGGCATGAACCACTCATGTGTGGCATGAACCACTGCACCCCTGACTCCCTGCACCTTCAGGATATGGCAATCTGTCACTTAAAAATGTATATACAGATCTCTCTGTCACAAAAAGAAACCCAAAAGTCCCTCAAACCATCACCTCAATAAATCCATTACTGATGTGCTGGCACCCAACATGGATGGCCTTGCCTGCCAAAGCAGGTAGAGCAAAAAAACTTCTTTTCCTATTTCAAACTAGTTTAGGAAGGCTGATCAATTGTATATGTGTTTCCTGGTGGAAAGCTTCCAACCAGCTGTGCAACATGTAAATCAAAATGTGCCTTCTTAATAACAAAGGCTTGTTTCGATCAGGATGGGCTGATAAATCGCTTTCTGCCTGGGGATAAAGAAGACTGGGCTTTAGGTATGTAAAAATGGTAAATATTTCTCTTCTGCTTTTGTTCTTTCCCAGCCGAAAGCATCTTAAGAGAGCCATCTGTTTCCTTGCCACCGAAAGAAAAAAATTAGGGTTACTAGGCTCCCTGTGCTTATTCATCCAATTTTGCCTTGAGTTAAATGCTGGAGAGTCGTCCCCATTTGGGAGGGTTTTAGTTCTGCCACTGGCTACAATAACGGCTGCTGTTTCTATCTGCCGCTTAGCTTGTTTGTTTCTGGGCTTTTTATTTCAGCTAGACTTGCAAAAGAAATTACACCATTCTGGTGCAAAATGAATGGAATTTCCTCATTTCAGTTTATTATCTTTATCTATTTCCCTCCGTTAAAGAGAGGAAAGTCCCACTCATCCTCCTGCCCTCCCCTCGCCCAGAGAGAAAGTGGCAATTGTACCATTAAGACTCGAGCGCTTTGCATATGCAAACACAAACACAGTGCTTACAGGAAAGATCTTCCCTATCCATATGTTCATCTCCTTCCCTTTACCTAAACCAGACGATTACCTCAGCAGCTCAGCTGTGTTATTGAGACATTTCAGCGTGAAATTTGTTTTTCCTCACTGAACTTTAAGCGGAATTTCAAGTGCCAAGTCTCCAAAGCCAAGTGGGGCTATTAAGAGATAATTACTAATTATGCTAATTTGAGAAGTTGTGCTATTTCTTTCCCTGGTCATTTTATCTGCAGCTCTCCTGAGAGAACAGTCCCCATTCAATGTTAATAACCTTTCCAGGCTAAGCATTCAATGGAGGACAGTGTGTCCTAAACCTAGGAATATTTTACAGTTAATCTAGATATGTGGCTGCAAATTAGAAAGAGAAGCAAGTTGCACTAATGCTAATGACTTATGTTATTAATTTTTTGCAGTAGCAGAATATCTGATTCCCCTCCATTCATATATTGATACAGCCTTTTGCTGATGTTTTTATTTTAAATGAAAGAGTCCTCAGTGATTTGAAATATGCAGTACACCAGTATTTCTCAGTGATCATGCTCTAATCCTACCTATTGCAAGCTCCCATAACAATAGATTAAAACAAAGAACAGATTTGATTTGCATTTGCTAAATGTCTCATTTATTTTTGCCTTATTTACGTAAAGGTATGAAACATATCTTTCCCAAGTTCTACACACTGCTTTTTTTCTTTTCTTTTTCAAGACAGTGGTTATTGGGTCGATAATATTAGTCTCTGAAGTATGTGGATAGAGTAAGAGGCTTTATTTAAAAAAAAAAAATAATTACTTTAGGTTTTATTTGATGTATAATTCCATCCCTGTTCTGTAGCAAAACATACACATTTTACATCTTTTATATTTATACTTCGTGGAGTGGCAGGACCCAGAGCCTGCTTGGCTCGGCTTACCTTCCAAACACAGCGGCGCCGAGACAGCCCCCCTGCTGCACTGCGTGCTGTTAAAATCTTGTTTCTCTGCTCCTCAGAATGGATCTCCCAGGTACGAGCACAACGGCCGCAGACAAGGTCCAAGACCAGAGCGCTCTCCGCTAGGAGACCACGACACACCATCACGGCGATGTGACCGTGAAGGCCACTTCCCGCAACAGCTGGACAAGCAGGTATCCCACGGACAGCCTGCAGGCCTAGGAGCGGCTCCTGGGAATACGGGCTGCAGGGCCGCCCTCCGTGCTTGTCAGGATAGCACGAACACCATCAATGCTCAGCGGGGGCCAGCGACACCTGAAAGCCGATGAAGAACACGTCCCAAGCGCGTGCCTTGCAGCCAGGGCAGGGAGGGCTCCAGCACACGAATGCAGGCCGCCGCCACCGCAGAGCCAGCGCTAATGGGAAGGGTGGCTGCGTTTCTGGAGCAAATAAACATCCATCCTCACCGGAGTTCATCGTCTAGCTTGATAGCTCAGGAAACTGCGTGCCAGCGGGGTTTTTTAATGAGTGGAGTCCCACTGAACTCCTTGCTTCACAGCCACCGGCGCTGATCCAGTGACCTCTGGGCCCATGTCCCCAGGGGTGCCGGGTGGACAGCCATGCAGCAGGGCAGGGGCTGCGGCATCACGGCCTCCAGCCATGGTAGCTGTGGTCGGCATCCCGGCCTCCAGCCGTGGTAGCTGTGGTTCCCGTGGCTCGCCAGCTTGCTTGGCCACCTTCTCCACCCCAGCTGTGGTGGGGTGAAGGCTCTTCTCCAAAATCCTCTTGCTGCCGCCTGATGGCATCAGCTGGAGCCTCCTCCGAAGGCCAGAACTGCCCTTGCTGCAGTTAGGGCTCCCAAGAGGGCATTTCTACCAGGTTTACCTCCGCGAACACCAGCTGCAGGTGCTCCGACGGGCCAGTAACGTAGGCGTGCTGCTGGATTTGGCCTCACACCGACCGCTGAAGACAGCAGGACGCAACCAGCTTCAGGTGCCTGTGGGTGACCACAGCTGTGGTACTGCAGCTCAAGAGGAGACTGCAGGAAACAGGAGACATCCAAATTCTTTTAACAGGAATTGGGCCCGTATTCTAGACTTTTTTGCAATTTGCGGCATCTAGAGGCAAACCAGCTAAGCAAAGATCCCCTCCGCACAACCGAAATAAAAACGAGGACTGAGTGACAAGAAAACAAAGGATAGCAGTTTGTACTTGGATTTTTCACTATTTTTAAACGGTGTACAGGCCAAAAAACAGTGGGTGCATCTTTTTAAGAGTCAAAGAATGTAAACACTCAAAATCTTGGGTAGCACCTATTTCTGGAAAATGTAACACACAGCCCTCAGACTCCAGTTCAGTACTCCCAACGTAGGAGTGGGAGGACTGCCTTCACACGAGACATGAATTAGGGCCTAAAAATACATCCTAGTAATAAAGGAAAAGATAATTTTAAGTTTCAGCATTGCCAGTTTTGGAACAGAGCTTCCTTTAGTGGAAATCCATTTTGCAAGTGTGTGAACCTGCCCCAAACCCCAGATAAACACCAGGTAAGACACATACCTTGCTTGCTGATGGGGCTGTGGGGACCAACTGTGCTCCCACCACGCCTCCGGGAGACATAGGAGCAACATGGCTGTGTGACTCCCTAGCTGGTAATACATCTCTCATAATGAGATTCATGCGTATCCAGCAGAACTAGCTGCTATTTGGACCATCCTGTGACCCTGGCATTTTGGCAGCTCACTAGTACACGCCGAACTGAAGCGTCCCTGACCTGCACCTGGAGAGACACACACAGAGCTCATGGAACTTTCCTCATAAAACAGACTTTCTGGCCATGCTCAATGGAAAGCACATGCAGAAGGCAACTTGCGTGCAAGTCTCACATCAGCTCTCCCTCAGATGGATATCTTGTCGTAGGTGGGGTGTTGCATCTCCCTGAAGCCTCATCAACTCTTGAGACATTGGATTTTCTGAAGAAATACCCTGTTGCCCCAAAATTCAGTCTAGCCAAGTTGCATCAGAGTCACCTGCTCCTTCCTGACATATTGCTGTCGCAGCCCAGCAAAGGGGAGCAGCCAGAGGCTGAGAGCAATGCATCTGGGCAATACGAGGCTGCAAGTGAATAAACAACTGCGAGAAAGGAAATACCTTACAGGAAAAAGAGACAGTCAGGAGGGAAAGATGCCGTATCTCCTGAAAGGCCTGCTGGAATATTTAAAATTAGTTCTTTGTGGAGGAAGAAATAAGTGCTAGAGACTATTTCAAAATGCTTCATGCGCTCCGTTGGTCACAGCTACACTTGTTCTGTGCCCTCTGGGAAACCAGACTGGAATCCCTGCCCCGGGAAGGTGCTTCACATTGCTAATTCTAGCTGAAACGAACTTTTCTGCACGTCATTTCTTATTCATGTTTGAAATTATTTTTTAATCCAGTACCTATAAAGATCGTGGATAATCACACAGAGTTGTGAAAGAAATAAAAAAATCAGTTAAAAAAAATCGGACATTAGTTGTTTTCTTTCCTCTTGTATTTATGCAATAAAAATATTTATAGCTACATTATTTTACAGTATCATTCCAAACCCTGTAATAACCCTACTAAGAAGAAGCGCTTGGAGCTCTCACAGATTTTGACAGGCTCAGACTGCATGAGTAACAGAAACGCATAGCTGCAAGAGACCCCAGCTGCGGGCTAGCACCTCCAGGCCTCTAACCGATACAAGAAATTATGTACGGGAGAGCCTGAACACCCCCTTCAGCCCAGTTCAGGCTGAAGAGAACGGGGTCCTTTGGAGGTACAAGTCCACATGGGCATCAGCTGCAGCGGAAAGGAGAAATCGGCAACTTCTGCATAGATTACGTGACATTTGGAGACAGCCAGTTCCTTTCGGAGAAGTAAATCCTCTCTGTGCTGCTAGCTGGTGCTTGAGATGGTGACTAGGACAGTAGGTGGGATGAGCAAAGAAACATTTTTGTCGTCACTCTTCTACCTGTCCTGACAAACGTACAATGTCTTGGCAAAATTACTCTTCCGCTATCCCTTCATGCTGTGCGCGAGGGATGAGGGAGAGAGAAAGCTTGCCATCGCACGGTTTCCAGCTGGAAATATGTAATGGCAAATGGGTACTTGATCCCTCTTCAATCCTTCAAAATCTTGATCCCAACTGTATAAAAAACTGTGCACAGCAGGTGCAGCAGAGAAAAATGCTCCCTGCACAAGCTCTGAGCAAACAGGCTTCACCCAGAACTCTTGACAAGGAGTTGAGGGAAGCTCAGACCTGAACTTCTGAAGGACGGTCCTTTCACTGCCACCAGTAGCTGGTACAGCTGCAGGCCCCATAATGTGATTTTCTGAAAACCATAGATCTTGGTGTCCTATGATTGGATGAAACTGTTGGATTTATTTACTTTTCAAAAATATACAAATATATGTATGTTTCTATGCTGAATCTTTGCAAAGATAATTTTGAAAATATAAACTGATGAAAGCTCTGAACAGAAAAAATTAATCTATCATCTTTTCTCAGTCACAGTTTCTTTAAGTTGATTTTTGAAAAAAAATGGACATTTTGAGGTCCTAAATTCTACAAAAGAACTTGAGTTGTAGACTCCTTGACTTTCACTATTTCCCTGCAGCCCATCTGCATGGATTTATTTTCAGGCTAAGAGCCCAGTGCATGCAGTGTATAATGCATGTGTAACGTTTCACCCTTAAAAGCCCCAGCTATAATAAAGAACAAACAATCATCATGAGGGGTACAAGATACAAAGAGATAAATTACAAGGCATATGTTCAATCTTGTCTTTTCAGCTGAGATTATAAATGGTCTGAGCCTAAGAGAAAAATTCAGAGGCTGAAACTGAAGGCTTGCTAATTAATCAGTTATAAGGGCATAGGGGATTATAAAACATGATTAAAGCACACTGAAAACACGAAAGACAAAGGAGGATGGTGAAGGGAGTATGGAAACAGCTCTGTCAACAGAGAAACATCTCTACACAACCTTGTGAAAATGATGCGGCTCATAAAAAAATTGTGCTTAAGAATTAAAAACCAACAACAAAAAGACAATGTTATGAACCAAATCAATTCTTGCAAATTCAGTCCAATGTTTATTAAAAAGGTTGGGTTTGATCCAAGCTCCTTATGAAGCCTAGGACAAAACTTTCATTGAGTTCAGCCCTTTATTTACATATACACGTACGTTAATACACGCGTTGCTGGAGCACATATTGGCACATTAATATGCATAGTACTAGAGCGTTTATGTTTAAGTATATAAATAGAAATTGAATATAAACATAGGCATTCATAGCTTTGAAGTTCTATTAGTAACAAAACAGCGTAGAGAAATTATTAGCATTTTTACATGATGATTTGTGTTTCAGTCAGATACTGAACTGCTACTGATACTTGCAAGGCATTCAACAGACGGGGAGTCTAGACTGATAACTCCTGTGCTATGCAAGCGTATTTTTAAACCTCCTTTAATGTTACATTTTGATGCTGTGCTGTAGGGATGAAATAAAACTGCTTTCCTGAGCGTGAGATTTTAACTTCCTTGTTTTCATCTTGAAACTCTAATTTGGCAGTGATCCACTACTGATGCCAGTTAGCATGACCCTAACCCCTCTAAGAATCACCACTGAGGTCCATCTGCACTGAAGACAATGTGACCCTCCATGTGAGGATGACCTATGGGATGAAGGTCCCATAAACGGTAGGGCCTGATGCTCCTGAAAAAGAAAGATTCCCATGTAACAGCGCAGGATCAGGCTCCTATTCTCTTAATCTTGATTCTGCTCTCAATCTTTCACACGTTTCTAGTGGAAACAAAAAGGGAAATTGTGTTTTTGTTCGCAAATACACAACAAGCAATTTTGATGCATGCCTATTTTCTGTGATATTACCTACTTGACAAAAATTAATCTATAACCTTAATGTACATAATGAATGAAAGTGAACTTCATACAAGTGAAAACAGAAAATATTTTTTCTAGTTCTTTTTACTGTTTTGGAAAATGAACACAATAAAGTGATATCCCTTTAGAAATACTGCCGCTTACTATTTATGCAACTTTAAACTGTATTTACTTAGGTAGCATTTATTTGCATGGTTCATTGCTTGCCCTAAAAGACCTTCATTTGTTCAAAGTAGGAACTTATTCTATATTTAAAATGGTAAAAGCAAACTAATGTGAAAACATAATGAAATCACCTTGAAATCTGCTTATGTTCTCACTTTTCATACAAACCTCCATTATAAAAAATAATCCCCCAAATTTCTCTGAGATTATTCCAGCAAATCCCATGCCCATCAAATCCTAAAACATACTCCACCTGCTAGTGAAACTATCACATAAATTGTCTGGGCTTTTATCTAATGAATATGCATTAAAGCAGTCAAAACAGAATTCTAACTTAATCTACATCACTGGGGAAAGTTTCTGAAACAAGCTGTTGCAGGGAAATTTATGTAATATGTTGTCAACATTGGGGAGAGACAAGCTGTCTGCTAGAAAGGGCCGATGGAAACGAGTTTCTACATTTGGTTCGGAAGCCCTACGGCTCTTGCTCTTAAACCATGCTTCTGGTCACAGATGAGCATCACATCTCGTCGTGCCTTTAGCGTGCCTGCCCACCTGTACCTCACCTCTGTGCAAAGCCTGCGCTGATGATGACTGAAAAGTCTCTTTTTGCCATGCGGGTTTCAGTGAGTCATCACCATCTCTTCTACAATGCGCCAACTCAACCTGGTACCAACCTGCTGGAACCCAGGGAAATGACAGACGGAAATTCAGCGGACTGCCCGTATGAGATCTGTGCGTGGCCGTCCCTGCAGACAGGTACGTGCCCGATGCCAGCACTCCCACCAATATAGTAGGGGACAAACCAACAACAGCAAAAATTATTTCAAACCAAGATTAACAAGATTAACCAAGATTAACAAACCACTCTTTTCATCCAACCGCCCGCACACGATGCACACATTGCTTTTGCTACAGCAGCCATTAGAATAAGTCTCAGCCCCTTACTTTTACTTTTTGCTGTCTCCCATTTCTGTCTAAACAGCACAGAACCCAACTTTACACGCCAGCGTCAGAGAAGCATTCCTTCAGCTCAGGAGGTGGTAGGAAGATCAGTTTAAATGTGCTAAGACAGAATGAGCCCTAAGAAATATGTGTTGGCAAGAAAGTGTGTTACAAACTTTTTTACATATAGAAAATTTTTAGAGAAAGAATAGTAATTTCTTATCCAGTTTCGGATTCCACAAAAAAAATTAAGCACCTGTATATTTGTATGCAGATCTTGTTACTTTTTATTTACTGCTTTTCTGAGCAGCAATGGAATGACTGAACAAGTGATTTTGCTGAACCAAGGCCATACATTACTTTGATGATATATTGGTGCCATCCAGCCACCAATCTCATACAAACTTTCATTCTCTAATTTGTATGAATAACAGATCCTTCAACAGGTGAGGATACACCTGAGGGGATTAAACAACAACAAGAAGGGGAAGAGAGAGACGTGTGTTTTGTTAAAGAAAGAAAGAAATTCAAAAAGTGCAAATATGTGATAAACCCATGGATCTTCAGGGTTACATACTCCATGTTTTACGAGTGGCTTTTTGGAGCCTTTGCGGTTTCTTTTTAATCATTAATGCAATAGATTGAGACCGCTTCAGCAGTGTTTAATTCATACTCCCATTAAAACAGCACTTTACAAGACCCAAAGCAGAGTGTAATTTGTGGCTTCTTCCTTTCATTTAATTTTGGAGACTCTTGATGAGGGCTTGGAGTTTTTTTGAGGCAAAATTAAAGTAATAATGTATAGGGAATAGATTTTTTAAAATTGTTTTTAACTTTTAGAATTATTTTCCTAGACTCAGAAACCAGGACTTCGTTCTTTTTTTCATCTTAGAATTGTCTGCCACATTTTAGTCAAAGAATTGTCTTATGGTTAAAAGTACAGTCAATTTACAGTGGTTTTAGCTAAGTGGAATAGTTTCCCAGTCTTCCAAGAAGAATGTGCATATACAAAATTGATGAACTACAGGCGAGGTACAAATGCAGGCATTGTTACCAAGATTTTTAATGGAAATAAAAGTTATTAAATTTAGATAATATTTAAACTTATTGAAATTAAGTGATTCATCTAAAAGGAGCAATCCCATTAAAAAAAAAACCTGTAACAATCAATTCCATAAGCAAACTCTCACAGCATCTGAAGGAATTACTGCATATGACAAAAATGGAATTATTCTATAGATTTGTCAGTGATGCGCTGCTAATACTGGAGAAAGACTTGCCTTTTAAATGTACTCGGATACATAGAAACCTCGCCCTCAGCGAGTGTAACAAGCCGTTCTGGGAGAAATCAAAAGCCCCCCAGGAACTGAAGAGCAAATGTGATTAAACACCAAGGAAGAATCCGATCCCCATGAATTTATTTACATACAAAATAGATAAATAAATAAAACGCCCTCTTCTTTCGAACGCCCTCAGGCAGAACCGCGTTGCAAACTAACGCAGCCGGCTGCCTCGCAGGCCGGGGTTGTACCCGCTCCTGCCGGCGAGCAGCGCGGCACGCTGTCCGCCCCGAAAGGAGCGGCGCTCCCAGGGACCTGCCACGTCACACCAGTATTTCGCAATGACAAACCCAAGCGATGCGATGAAACTACAGCCCTAATGCAGCTACGGAAAAGATAGGTACGACCAGAAACAGGTTCGCGTGATCCTTGGAACTGGAGCGACAGGCTCCTGAATTCCTACCTCTTGCTAATTAGTTCTGCAACAGATTTATGAATTGCTTTGCCTTGGTCTCCCCCTCTCTAAACTGGGGGAACGTGGCCTGTCTGTGAGTTAATAACAACTTTACGTAAATACTTTGAGCATGCACCTAGTATGATTATGCTGCTGCATTTTTATTAATTCTGGGCAATAAGACTCCTTGCCAGCTAGGATGAGTTGGAATTACCTGAAGAGAAGGATGATCTCAGTCACTGGCAGGGAGAAACAGCCCAATGTGCCCCATCATAAAAGTATAAATTTAATAAGGAATTCACTGGTAGCCTTCAGGAAAATCTGCCAAAACTTCTTTGACTGTGGTTTTTTACCCCATTAAAGCAGAACATATCATCTGCTTAAAAATGTGCCTCTGCTAGCCAATCTATAGAGCAGTGTTCTGTTAAACTACTTCTATTACAAACCACGTTTCTAAACTGCAAAGGGCGATGTAATTTCTGACTAATCAAAACCAGAGTACATTTTTTAATTCCCCACTCTTTTTTTTTTTTGACACATAACAACAATCTTCTAGTAACTGGTACTGTTAGTATCTTACTGCCTGTTTTAACCTTACAGTTTACACCTTGTGCTGTAATGTGCAAAGATTACAAAATTCTTCATGATTTTTTAACAAAATGAATGCAGAGCTAAAGTCTCATTTAGAAAGTATGACTGGCAGGGTGCAAGTTAACCTAGAAAGACTAGCTTTTGACTTGTTCTGGCAGAACTGAAATGCTTCACATTTGTGCTTGAATACTCTATATTCCCTCTTCTTCCTGTGTATGAAATTGAAAGGATTCGCACAGTGAAACTTTTTCCTTTAAAAAAAAAAAAAAATCGAATGGCTTGTGCTCACGGATTTCAGCTGAAGGCACAAAATGTGCTCCTTGTGGGCACAGCACCAGGTAAAGCAAACCTCTGTCATACCGCTGTAAAAACTGGTCACTATAAACATGAATTGAAAACGAGTCAAGTACCTTGATTTTAGAAACAACAGACTTTACAGACACACATCAGACGCTTTAGCATAAATAAGTGATAAACACAGATCAATCAATAATCTTTGCAGCAGCTGCAGCTGGAGGAGACCTGCTGCAGGAGGTCAGTGATACCAGAGAACGTTCCCTTCTTGTGCTCTTGCTTTTAAACTCCTAAACCCACGAGCAGCCAGAGCTGAGCTCCAATTTAATTACTGTCTGCGCTGCTCAACAATGGAGGCACCACGGACCACTGCGGCTCTGCCCCTCGCCTCCCAAAATCACCGTTGATACGGACACGCAAATAACACCTCATGACTGGCATGAGGGCGGGACATCAGCTAACGAAAGTTAATTTCGGTTAAATCTTGTTCAAGGATCCAGAGGCATTTTGCCCGGCGGTTGGTGGCAGGGCTGCTGGCACAGATGTAAAACGGAGCACGAGCTCAGGGTTGGCTTCTGCTCCCAGTCATGTCAGTTCTTCCGTAAGATTCAGCTGGAGAAAGATCAGCACACAAAGAAATTTAAGACCAAATCCACCTTTTTGGTAAAGGTTCGGGGTTTCCTGACATGAATATTACAGGCTCCTGCATAAGATCTGTCTTCACTATTCTGAATTACTTAGAAAACAAAACCAGAATATAGAAATAGCCTGAAAAATCTGGCTTATAAGAAGTTTCTTTCATTTATTTATTTCTCAGTCTAGAAAAACCTTATAATCCTTGTGCAGTTGTGCCTCTGTGATTCGTCTGTAAGACTATTAATATTACATAGAGGAAGATCATACACAAACGCAATGAGAATGTTTATATGTATTTTAAAATGACAAGTTCATACAGCATGGATGGATATGCATAAGTACACAAATGATAAAAACGTATTTTATTTTATATCTCTAAACAAGATCCTTTAATGTAATATAAAAACTAATCCCTAATGTAAATTTTTTTTTTTTTTTACTCTACAGGCTTTAAGACCCTTTGTCTAATATAAATTGGAGTTTATTATAGTCATTCGTTTCATACAACTAGACAGCTGAAGGAAAAGTGTGTCTTTCATACAAAAATGTATATATGTACATATATTTAGGCACAGACAAGCATGTATATAGCAGCACAGTTCTGCCAGCCTGACTCATGCTGAGAAGTTTCAATTTCAGTTTTACCGTTGAGTAGGGGCAGCAGCATCAGGCCTTACACAAAGGTAATACATTATTACAGTTGGCTTGATAGCCATCATTTTACATTTGTTAAACCCCACTATTTAAGGAATAAATAGCCATTTCACAGTCTCCGAGAAGTGGCAAGAAGTGGGCAACTGCGTAAAATTTGTTGTGCGTCAATCTCTTTCTATGGAGCTGGGAGATAAAATACCCGTCAAATTCTACTTCTTTCTTCCCACACTTCCCACCAGCTTTGCTTCTTCGCGCTGATGTTTCATTAGCAGTTAGAGAAAGGTGACTCTGCAAAGAGTTTTAAGCATCATTTCTCTTATAAGGAACAAAGATGATGTAAAAATGGGGGAAATGATATCACACTTTGTCATGAAGTATTCTGCTGAGATCTACTTATTGCTCACTCCTCAGTCCCGAACCACAAATGAAACGCCACCAGCACGTACCGGAGGTGCCAGAAAGGGCACTCTCAAGTGGCACAGCTCCAGAGTCAGATGCAATAGCTGGGACCAGACCCTAACCCAGCAGGAACACTTTCACGAAGCCACGGCTCGCAGGGGTAATCCCCTACTACGCAACGTTCATCTGATGACGACGCGCTAGCAGCCACGCCAGTAGCTGTGCTTTCTTCTGCTTAACAAATCATCACGTGTTTACAAAGTCCGTTCTCACCCCGTTATCTGACCCTTTTGTTTCTTTTTCCGAGGGAGTAAGAAAGGGGGATGTGTATTAGCTTTCTTATTCTCCTAACCTCACTACAGCATCACAGTAAGAGATTGGGAATCGGTCTCAATTTTGGTCTATTTTTACGTACGTCGTGCAGGGTGTTGAGTAAGAACAGAGAGGAAGGCGACTTAAAAAAGCCGTCGGGAATATTCCAAGGAAACGCGCCTGCCTTTCTCAGCTCTGCTCCGGGTTTTGGGAGGCGCACGGGCGGAGGGACGCGCATGGCCACCGCCGCCAAGCCGGGCAGAAAGGCACCTCCTGAACCGCCGCACCACAGCTTCAGCTGCGGGAGGAGAGGAGAGTGCCAAAAGCCCCACCGTGAACAGGAGCGATTAAACCGCCTACAAATCACCTTTCCATGTAATCCAAGTAAATCAGGAGTCAGACAATTTCCTGAAAAAGAGGATTCATATCTCATATTAAAAAAACCAAATCCTTCTTAATGTATCCTACCTAAAGCCAAAGCCTACAGTCACTGAAGTGAGCAGCAAACTTTGCAGCGTTAGTCTCAGCCGAGCTCATCA
>NW_010535193.1:0-5695 GCF_000687285.1 Phaethon lepturus | reverse complement strand
CTACACGTCTAAGTTTTGTTTTTCCAGACCTTGAATGAATGAATTCCCCAGGCCAGCTACGTACTGTCGCAACAGAAAAAGTCCTTCCACTCCTATTAAACATGCTGAAATTCTGCTTCCTTAAAGGCCTCTGTCTTTGTAAATAAAAAATCAGGAATAAATCAGAGTAGCCTGTTTACCTTCTTTATAATCTTTCCTTCTTTATGTTAATTTTACTGTATTCTTTCTTAAGTTTATCGCCAAAGTAAACAATACAAATCTTATCAAATTTCTTCTACTGAAATTTTACACATCTCCAATCCCTTTTTCCATACGTCTCTGAATCCTCACCATTTCTAGTACATATTTTGGAGCTAGAACAGCCACAATGGAACGGAATATACTCCGTGAAAATACACCTTTCATTCATTAATGGCACTGTAATATCTTCAATATTAGCCATCCTGTTTTTCACGCACTCTGCCTTGCTCTGTGCTTCCCTTGTTATCACGCTTTACTTAGCTGAGATTTTCATTAAACCATCCACACCGATGCCCAGTCCTTAGTCCGGAGCGGGAATTGTTAATTCAGGGTCCCAAAAATATGTCTTCACATTTCAAACCCGTTGTAAGAAGCAAGAAATTCTAGACTGACTGAACGACAACGATAACACCATTTATTTAACGCTTTCTGTTAAAACATTAAATTTGGATATTTTATGACTCGGGGAGAGTTGCCTGTTAGTATGGGTTGACAAGCTGCTTCCGCCAGTTAACAAAGCGGTCTTTTTAATACCGTATATATCACAATGTGCTGTTAAAAAGTCCTCTGGGTTGGCTGCTTCGTTTCAAATTCATATAGCGGGGAACAAAGGTCAGCTAGAGCAGGAAGGTAAGCACTTCATTTTACTATTGGAAATTACATAATTTGCAGGCAAAACGAGCTGTTTTATGCAGAAAATGTCAGGTTCATCACAGATGCCTTGAGAATGATCTATCTACTGATGCATATCAGCTTTTTTTGTCTGGATAACTAATAGTTTACACGGAAAAAATGGTAAAGTGCCTGAAAGGTTGTAGAGATAGTTAGCTATAAACAGGGATCAATTCAGGTTCATTACTACTTGCAAAACCTATACAATATTGGACAGCAGTAATTCAAAAGTAGTAGAATTAACAGAGATCAGACAGATATTCGACTGTTCGCTTTTTTAATGTGACTTGCTAACCTAAAGAGCATTAAAGGAACCTAAGAAAACAGTTTGCACAGACCTTTAGTGGCTTTAATATTTCACAAGGCAATTTCATCTGACCTTTAATTTTTAGTGCAACGTTTTCCATTTGTAGGGTATCTGTTCAGAAAGGGCTGCCGTTAAGTATTTTATAAACTCCATCAATACTACCTAAACTGGAATTTGTAAGCAAAACTGTCCTTACGGGACAATTTCCCTACCCAAATCACCAAGGAGAAGCTACAAAACCTTAAGCAATATGAAGCAATTTCTAACAGTATGATACTATGCCACTAGCTATATATGCCTCCGCATCGCCACTGAAGAACGCAAAACGTCTGACAATTTCTGTGTTCAAAGAGGTAAAAATGGCTATATATGCCATTGCGCATGTAAGATATGGTCAGTAATTATTAGTGCTTTTTCTACTAACATAATTAATACTTTGAAATAAAGTTGAAATGTTTTGTTCTCTCAAAGTAAAATGCACCATTTTATTGTCCTCACACTTACGTGCTGTTGCTAGGAAGATATAACCAACTCTGCTGTAACCTAATCATCTGCTATTTAGATATGGACTCATGAATCCCATATTTTTATTCTAAATTTAAGTTCAGTCATCGTAGCTAATGTCCTTGATGCTATCTCAAATTGCTGTCATTACACGGATCACTAGAAATTGGAGGTAATAGTAAAAAAGAAAAGAAAAAAGAAAGGTTCCAAATTAGATGATGGATAAAGGTTTAATCAATTTAATTTTATCACCAAATCCAGTCCCTTCCTCTCGAGCTGTCAGGGGACGAGATAAGCGGAACACATCTTGAAGCACGACGCAATCCTGTTGTGGGGAAGGAGTTGTGTCCCTGAACCTTGCCAAGATGAAACATGCTCATTTATTACTTTGGCATTGCAGGATGATGAAGAACCAAGCTGGTTTCCTCCCTCCGTCCTCAGCACAATCTTTCTATTTCATTAATTTTTCATGGAATTTCATTTCACAATCATTTTGCCTCTCTCACCCGCTTGCTGCCCTTGTTTAGTTTATTCTGTCAACTTTTATTTTGTGCCCCGTTGTATCAGCAACAGCCTTGGCCATGGCTTTCTACCACATCAGGGATACCCGATTCCCTCCTGTTTCCAGTAATTAACTTTAATCGCTAGCTCTATAACACAGAATTACAAATAAGGTGTTGTCTTTTACTGGATAATAACTCAGAAGTGGGATATCTCCAATCACCCATTTCATACTTACTTTCTGAATGCTGATCTCCAAGAAGTTGCTGGAGGCTGCTGAAGTGTGGCCTTTTTAGTATTTAGTAAATGGCAACTCTGCTTTGGTTTGGTCTACTTTTAATCATTTATCTCAAAAAACAAGCCTTCTTTTCAAAATCTATACCACAGGCTATGAAATCTGCACAAACTCTGCTGAGGCCGCTGAGCTGAATTCTGCCAGTACTCTGCCGTATTCCAGAGCCCTGGGGAAAACACAAGAACCCACAAATCCAGCAACTTCCTATAAAACCCTAAAAATTAGTTTAAAATGGATTTATCTAAATCAGTAGGCAAAGTTTTCTGGCCTCTGGTATTTTTATACACGCAGATAAACCCAACAAAACAGAGAGAGAAATACGAAATACCTATTGCTGCTTTTATATGGAATTAGTATGCAGATAATTTGGTAAGCATCTGTATTTGTTTTTCATTAGGTCTTTGAGAAATTAAGATATTTACTTCCCACTGGGAATTAACATACTTATTTTCTAAATGACAATGAAAATATTCCTACCTATACTAATCTAACAAATGGCTATGAATATCCACATTTCAGCTTTAACACACTTTCTGTGTGTAGTGTAAAACTGAATGGAATCACTATGCAAATACATGCTTGCGATGTGATATTCATTGCATGGATATTTAATGTTAAGTCTTCAAGGTAGGATCCTTATACTGAAAGCTGGATTTCATAAGCATAAAAATAAGATGCATGCAAATTCATTATTGGACGATGTCATTGTACACTGTAATCACACTCAGTGTCTCCTACACTTTTCAGTGCTTGATTTGCATATACGGAAATGCTGTCTCTTGCGGCACGTGTGTTTTACTGGATTTTAGTCTAAATACACAGGGAAATTTAGCTATTCAGAGAATGTGATTTGCTTTCCTTGCTTGAACCTGCTTTCTGCCCCCAGGAAACTCACAAAACAGAGCATCCAGGTATAAAAGAAATGGAGCAACGTGCTATACCCAGACACATTAACTTATAATTCACACTAACCAGGACAAAAATATGACTGAAAACACGGAAAGTAAATCAGAAGGGGAAAAACAATGCTATTAAATAAAGAACAATATTTGCTTCCACTGCTACACATTCCTAGATATTCTATCAGGCTAAGTCTCAACCTGGTTTTAAGCACAGGTCATATGTAATAAAATATATTAAATTGTATAAATAATTTGTTGAGTCCATCTCTGTAAGGAGTGGGGATGTGACAGATAATTTCATTTCCTTACTCTGATTAATACTCAGTTTAAATTTAATACTAGAGTGAATTTCTTTTGTCTACACGTGTACATAGGTATCTCTGTCTGTGTATGTATAAACATATGTGCATAGTTACATGCTTTAAAGCATCTACTAAAAGTATTCCTGCTTTAAAGAACAAAATATGTGCTGGAGAATAGTTAAAGGCGAGTGTCTTTGGTGTAAGTCTCAAAAAAGATTTTTCACAATCTATTAAATAGATCAAACCTGCAAAAGAGTGGAGCCCATATGAATTCTCATTAGACGTAGTCGTTTATAAGCCTAATATAAATTTTCTTGACTAGTCTCCAGGATAGACAGTTTGTTAAACAACATCTTTGTACTAGATACCATCAAAAAACCCCACAGAAATATATGGTAAGTAAATAAACTAGCAGAGTAGTAAAATCCAACAGGTTTTATACTGGGTGTGCCTGAAGTTACAGGCATTTTTTGCCAGCATAAATTTACAGGAATGTGTATTTTTATACATACATACTGTGATTATATAGAAAAGAAAATCAAAATCATAGGAACCCAAGCATCGCTCCCTATAATTAGTACACTAACCAACTCCATTATTTGGAAAGTGGTTACAATCACACATTTGGAGGAATAAAAAACCTGAACTCTTCAAGTGCATATTCTTATTGATATTGGTCAGTCAAGCACTTTCTAGAATGCCATCAACCTCCAGCTGCATGTTCTGCGAATAGCTGCCATCTACCAAGTTATTGTTTAGCAAGTTTTTGGTTTTTTAAAGATGTTCAACTTCCATCTTATTTTGGCAAAACAGAGCAACAAAGGAAGCATCAGAATAGACTTATTGAAGGACCTTCACTTTTGTCTGCCTCTTAGAAAGAAAATTAACACTTATAATTTACCTTTATAACAAAGCACCTTTCCTCCATGGCATAGATTAACGGATTACTCTTTTCTCCTGGCCAAGCACAGGGTAGCTAAGGCTACACTAAGTTTGTAACTCCCTAGAGAAGTAGTTTTGTTAGAACAAACACAGCATAAAGAAGTCTCCAGAGCACAACTTGAGTACAAGCAGGTTGAAAGAGACTGAGTAGGGGAGTTTTCCCTTTGCTTAGTATTTTAAAATTTATTCTGTAATGGAGCATAAAACACAGACTTTGTCCCCATGTGTTACAGCATGCTACAGATCCAGAGTACCAAGTCAAGGTTACACACCTACTCGAGGTACTGATACACCTGCATGTCGGTTGTTTTTACTTGTGTGCAGGTCACTATTTGTTACTATGAGTCTGAATATAGACAGTTCAGACATGAAAGTTAAAAAACTGACAACCAAATGATACAGTCTAGCATTTAGCATTTGCCCAGGTTTTAGTAGTTATTATACAAAACCTGCCCTGTCACCTTTCTAAAAAGTTATCCAATACCGTTCTTACTGGATTTAGCATAATAATTAAAAGACACTTATCTAACGGCGCCTCCAAATTAGGGTTTCTAGAATCAGAAGAAGCCACAAGGTACCCAAAGCACCAGCTTGAATTGACGAGCTAGCTGACTAAAACTTGTGTTAGTCCCACATAATGATGACAATTACAGGTGAGATGATATGTGCTGCTTAGATAAACGATTGGACTTGGCATCTCCGCAATCAAATACGCTGCAGCTGGGCGACTCGGGCACTCTGCTTCGCGTATCCCTTCATTTTACTTTAAAGTGTTCACAGTCTGTTAACTTCGGCTTTTTCGGGCAAAACATCAAAAATCAGGCAGTAGTGTGTCATCCCCTCTACAGGAGAAAACAGGACAGCCCTGCGAAGAGCTTTTATCTAGGGCATAGTCCCTGTTCGCAGTGACATCCTGTAGCCTCATGCTTACGGCAATTAGCGCCTTCCTAACATAGGTTTGCTTAGGGAAGAGGAACAGCACCGAAATAGCAAAACTCGGTGGGCCTTATCTAAAAAAAAAAAAAAGAAA
>NW_010535192.1:2245-5529 GCF_000687285.1 Phaethon lepturus | reverse complement strand
ACTCTTTCTATTGAGACAACTTTGCAAATCCCAACAGTACTCCCTACTATAATGGGGAATATACATTATTTCTGACCTTCACCATGGTACAACCATATGAGAACAATGGCAGTGCAATTAAATTAAATGTGTTTGTGTGATGCCTACTGTAAGTATCCCAAACTACTGCTACAATACAAAAAATGTTACCATTACCTAAAAACATCTCCATATCAGCACCTCTTTATACAGAAGTTTTGCCTTCTGGACTGTTTTTTCAAGGAAAAAGGAAAGACTGAGTGTAAAATAAAGTAAAATGTCAGAAGGCTTTTCCTTATTTAAAAAATTCTTATTATGTAGTTAAATACCAGAGAGTTTCATTATCACTAGGGCAAATCACTCAAAAACTATGGTACACTTAGCTTATTATCTATTTTCATGCATAATATTACACATTGCAAAATTTTACTGTTGATGAGTACATAATTCTGTAAGCCTTTTATCCTACTGAACAGAAGAGTCTAAAACTGTCATTGCTAGAATTAAGGTATAGCTTATTAGTCCAACTTTCCTTGTACTAATACATAATAGCTCACATAAAAAAATTTTAGCTTATGTAGCATCAGAAAGCTGCTGTATAGGAGATGGAATAAAGAATACAATAATTTTATCATTAGATAATTAACCCTATTGACATTAATTTAGAAGATATGGATCATCTCATGTTTCAGCTTTATCTAAACTGAAAGTTTATTCATACCAATATTGTAATTACATTAACAAAGTCTGCGTAAATAGCACATTTTCTAATTCAAAGTAGCGTATATTTCCCTGAAGCTCAAGAGGTTGGCCAGTCAATAGATTAATATCTTCTGTCACTTAATACCTGCGATAATTTAAGCAGCTAGTAAAATTCAGTACTCAATAACACTAGGGTAAGAATACGATCCTGATCAAACATTTGTCAGTCTTTGTAAAAGATGACAGGTATTTGAATAGCCAAGTTGATGCAGTGCGTCTCTCAATAAGAAGCATGACAGAAGTGGAAGCAATGTTGTACTCCTGACAAATGTTAGACCACTTTAAAATGACAGAACTAAATTATGTTATATCTAATATTGTGGACCTAATAGTTTTTTTGATAAGTAGGGAGAATTCTTTTGCTAAAGAAAGATAGAAACTGAGACTCATCCACTACTACTGGAAAATTATGTCAAACACGTGATTATACCATTAGCTTTTCAACAATGTGATCATTTGATTTGAAAGCTATTAAAGGGAAAAATGTGATAAAGTTTGTTGCTTTAAACACAATATTAGCAGAATGAAAAGAAAATCCTGTAGAGCCATTCTTTTATTTGTTTTACTTTCATAACAGCATTAATGAGAGCATTAACACGAGGAAGCATATAAATGTACTTCTAGAATGCCTACAGTGACAAACATATAATAACTTAAACAAAACCTCTAAGAAGCTTTTCACTGTTGAAACATAATTTTGAAAGTGATCTTTCAGACTGCTAATCCATACTTTTAAAAATCTATGTAAAGCAGTCGTGGTATTGAAGTTCTGTTAACATCAAATTAATTTTGACTCCTTTGCATTTACAATAGCAGCCTATTTTATCAAGTTATAGTCTGCTTTGAAACTATGACTACACAGACTGACTGCAAAACATTCTCATTTAAAAAGCGATGAGTTTTTCTTTCTTCGTACCCATTCAAGAAGTACCCTAGTGGTAACTGAATCGCTATTGATACCCCCAAAAATGGTTGACAGCCTTCAGTATTCAAGTAGTTAAAAATGAACTTGTGTTTTTCACCGATATTCTTATAAGGATTGACAGTATAAATACTTACTTGAACTTCTCAGTAAAATTTTCACTAAGAGACAATCATGATGCAGCAATGTTTCCAAAAGCAAGTTCACATTACAGTACGGCTGGGATAAGAGCAGTTTCAGCTGACCCTGGGCTGCCATTTCTCTGGCTGATGGAGTCCTTTCAAAATGTAAGATAAAGAAAAAATAATGTAGTTAATTTATCTATGAAATTAATATCCTTAAAATGCAGATGTAATGCTAACTCCCTTAAATGTCAATTCCTCCCAGATTACTCTGAAAAAGCTTTCATGCTTGCTTACTTTAAGGCAGCTCGGGGAAGGAATTATATTTAATCTCAACTAGCTAAAAGCAAATTAACATTTGGTAGTCTGCCAAAGTTATAACTGATACAAAGCAACCTCACTTATCTCTTTCATGGAACCATGTTTGCCTTGTTCTACCAGGCAAAAAGGTTTTTTTTTTTTGGTGCTTGAATAAATTCAAGGCTATTATTTATTTTACTATTACATTAATTGCTTAGTAAGAGCTCTGAAGTGTCCTGGATGAAGTATACAAAACTTGTAATTAAAAAACAGACAGAATACTAAAAAAGGCTGCAAGATTCCACATTAGATTGACCCAATTCTTAAATGTCCTGAAAAATCTACCTGAAATATTAGACTGGTTGGATAACTGCTATGCCAGCAAGAAGAAGTGAGAAAGCATAGTACAAGTTCATTAGCTTTTAAGGAGACTGCAGTTTGTTTTCTGTTTGCAGCTTCCATGTTGTGCAAAAGTTTAGGTTTCTAAACAAAAATATTCAAAGGATTCCTCTGAACTCAGCCAATGACCCAACACCAACTGTTGAACTCACGTTAGCAATTAAATAAAATAAAAAAACCCAAACCTGTTCTGAAAGACGTTTATCACACACTGTATTTACTATTTTCATCTTCTTGAAGAAAAAAGTTTTCAAAATTGGGTTGTGGGTAATTTTTTTCCTTGAAAGCTTAATTTTTCATTATTTTGAAGCTTTTAAAATTAAATTTCAACTGAAGTTTAGCCATTGTATTTATTCATTTTGCCTACAAGTTTATACAACAATAGTTGCTCACATTGAAACTTTATGCACTATATAAGTGAATTTTCATGCACATAATTTTTACATGCACTGATGTAAAAACTATGTGTCCATTGACGCGTTAGCTATACATGCATAAACATTATCCGCCAGTACACACAAAACACCTTCATCATCAGTTAAAGCCTTCTTCATCAGGAGCTACATTTTCCTGTAAGACTAGAGAGGGAGTTATAAGCCTCTGCACATATACTTCAGGTGTCATTTATATGCAATCACAGAATAACTGAGGCTGGAAAAGACCTTTAAGATCATGAACTCAATCATCAACCCAACACCCCCATGCCCACTAAACCATGTCCCGAAGTGCCACGTCCACATGTTTTTTGAACACCTCCAGTG
>NW_010535192.1:0-1710 GCF_000687285.1 Phaethon lepturus | reverse complement strand
TCTTCCCCAATTATTGCCCACAGTTCCAGACTACGGGGACAGAACTAAAATGGGCTCATGTGGCTGTTCTAATGGAAGGGAACTTCTCTCTTGAAGGACAACCTTGAGGTAACCTAAGGAAGTCAACCTTACAGAACCCCATTTCCCAGCAGAACCTTTATATCATACTATTATGCCAAAACTACACAGTGAATACTGTAATAGTCTTTTTAGTAAAGGAGGATTTTATACACCTCAGCCTTTGGGATTTTAACAGTAAAGCAAATACTTACGAGTTGATAAACAATGTAAGTGCCATGAAAACTTATGTACAGCTTTTCTTATTTTCATCTGGTACATTATATATAATTGTTGATAACGTAGCACTGGCTCAACAATTGTATCTTTGCACATAAGCACATACTGGATTTTGATAATATTTATCAAAAATATATAAACATATATATTTAAATCTTGATAGAACTTGCAGCCAAAATAACTTTTCCATATTTAAAATATATATTGCATTTAAACTTTCAATATTAGGGCTTTGCATTCTTAACAGTATTATCTTAATTTCTGTATGTTAAGATTAGTTTTATATATATAAACTGTAACGCATGTTAAGAACTAATTAATAGTTAGTAATTAAAGTTTAAATTAAAACAATTACTGTATTCACACTAGAATTAGTGCTGTGGCTGAAAGCAAATTCAACACTTCACTAATTCAGTTAAAATATATCGGCAAGTTTAATTTTTTTTCACCCTTCAGTGCCATGTTATCATATCTAATAAGGTCTCATTGCCTTCAAACTATAAAAAAAGTGACAGGCTTGGTCAATTAGGTTTATGAAGGATAATATTATAAATTACTTTAGAAAGAAATGCCATTTTTAGAATATTTGAGTTGAAATAAAACTTGTCTGTCATTGACCAGATGGGAAGTTATCATGTTGTACTATACACCAGTTCTTGGCTCTTTAAGCCTCTTGCAAATTGAAATGTACAATGGTGTGACTCACTTGGAGGAAAAATAAAATATAGCAGACATTCCCTACAGCCATGAAGCTAGCACCAATAAATGCACTGAGAAGTTTTGTAACGTGCATATGGAGAGGCATATGTTCTCCCATCCTCGTAGCTCAGTACTAGTGAAAATAAGACTAGCCTCATAAAGAGTGACAAAAGGTGAAGTACATATAAATATCACACATATAAATGTTCAGTTTTGTACAGTAAAAGAAAAAAAAAGAACTCTGATTTGCAAATGGTATGATTATAAACCCCAAACGAAGCCACGAATGAATCACAATTACCACTAAAGGAACTGTAGTATAAATTATCAGTAATTATTTAGTTTGATAACCAACTATGTTATTTTGGTTAGTATCCAAGACAGAAAGAACGAAAGAAAACCTCAAATGGTAAGCTCAAGATTTTATAAGGCAAATAAATGTTAAATCTAGTTCATGTTAACAACATTGTCAAAGATGTTAAAGTCAAATAGATAAAGAAAACAGACTCTAGCCATTTTTAGGCATGAAAAGTAATGTAGTAAATCTGGTTAAATAGTGAAATTGCAAACAAAATAATTTCAGGAACAACCAAAACTTTCTCTTGAAATATAAAGCTTAGGAAAAGCAAATAATAGGTACATTTGTTGTCCTTGTCACCAAGGATGAGGACAAAGCAGAGGTTCTTAATGCCTTCTTTGCCTCAGACTTTAATA
>NW_010535191.1:0-9649 GCF_000687285.1 Phaethon lepturus | reverse complement strand
ATTCTGTGATTCTGTGATTCTGTGATCTAAAGGACAGGGTTTTGTCTTCATGAAATCCTCCCTCCATAATGATTATTATTTTTCTGGGCAATTTTGTCCAAAGGGGTTCACCATTACCTTTTGGTTAAGGTATTTAGCTTCTCAAGGTGTTAGTCACTGCTCCTGATTCCCAGTAAATTCTCTACACAGTGCCTAGAATATTTGTCAGGAAGAGTCACCCACACAGAGCCTTCCTTAATTTAGGCAAAATGCTTTTCATGTATACAATTCTTTCCAGTTAATAGTCTTTTTTACCTTCTCCTTAATCTTTGTCTTTCAGGGTTTAACAGGAAACAAGACTAACTCTAATTCCTCAGTTCAAAAGAACATCCATGACTATTATTGCTATACCTATCTCTACACTACGTTTGATTTACCACAGCTATCTAAAATTTCAGCTCCTACAGAGGCTGCACATAACGATCTCTGCAATAAGATCTGAAGGACCTCTGCTTATTCTTTTGAAGAGGAGCAAAGAGGGCAAACCACATCCATGCACAGCACCTGCCTCACAGTACACAAAAAGTAGAATTAAAGTGTGTACCATCTTCATCTCTCTCAATTACTTTCATTTGCAAATAGATACAAAAGAGGTCCTTTGAACTTTTTCAGTTCCATATTTGGTTCTGGGGTACAGACTTCAAATACTTTATTTCATATAGTTCCTGCATTTTGAAATTATTGTTTTAGCCAGTAGTCTCCAATCTGCTGACTATTTTAAGAGTTAAGGTTAAGAATGCCTTCCCTGTGCAAGACAAGCTGGTGGTTTGTGCCTACAGATGAGAATGTCCTTGGCTGGCTCCATTCCCCGTGCTTGCTCTCCTTGCCAGGTGAGAGGGACTAACATTTCAGCTCCCTCCTCCTGAGCTGGGATGCCCTCAGCTCCTTTGGGAGTAGGAGTCTCTCCTGGAGATTCAGGAATTACATTGCTACCCCTCACCCCCTGCCAAAAGTTAACTATTAAATACGCATTTTGACAAGCATGTCCAATAGTAAACGATGCTGTTTCTAAGACCTTGCTCATGTTTAAGCCGGAGTTCCTCTGGCCCTGTATACAATGTTGTTACCATCTCCATGGCCTTTACTATTTTCTGTATATCAGGATCTCATAGATCACTTCTTTCTAATAAGACTTGGGTGTCCATTCCAGGTGTGACCACTCTGTTAATAAAATTACGGGCCAAGGACTGACCTTTGGATTAACGGAATTTCTCTCTCATCTTTCCTGGTCCACATCAAAGTTCTTATCTTCTCCTTATCCTCTGCTCCAGAAGCTTAGTCTATAAACCTGTTCTCTATGTTAATTCTACATAAATACAGCGGAAACTTCATATGCAACAACACAGTATCTGTTTTCTGTGGTCTTTGTCTAAACAACTCCTTTACCTCTTTGCCACAAACATAGTAGTGCACTGTTAAAACACAACATGAAGAATAATTGCATTGATTCCTATTGACCCCTTCATCTGTTTCTTAGTATGGTTACTAAACTTAATAGCTATTTCAGTTAAAGTCATAGCCTTTTACTCTCTGAAACTCTGAAATTTATGATAGCATGATCTTCTAAAAAGTAACAATTTTAAACTGGTTATCTGATGTGATCTGGATCTAGTGTGTTGAAAAACAACTGGGATTGCTTTTCCATTTTCAAGTTGCTTTGCACTATTCTTGAGGGCATAGAGCCATTTTCTGAAAATCAGGAGGTGTTTTTAAGGATAGTGCCTTATTTGTAGAGTGGAAGCACTCTGTCAAAGCCAACAGACAAGACCGAAAACCTCTTCTGGTTTTATTAGCTGCTCTTTTGCATCTAGATCAAGGCCATCATTTCTTCTTGGCTATTGGGTCACCTCTTTCCCAGCTAATTTTCTGCTTCCTGCTCCCAGGATGATAGCATGCTGTAGTTTTGGCCTTCAGCTTTGAAAACAGCATTTTGATTGCCTCTTTCCTGGTATTTAGATCCTTATGCTGCAGCATTATAGAAAGGAAGACAACTCAAAAAGATTAAATTCTTGCATGTACCATGAAAATAGGCAGCTGGGAAGCAGGGAGCGAGCCCTATCCATTTTCCTGTGAGAGAAGGGCTGACATAAAATGATAGCAAGAGAGAGCTGCTGAAGGATATAGGCTTCAGTGGTTTCACTGCACATAGATTTGTTCTGTTTTTAGGCTTTAGAGAAAGTCATATTCTGCTAGTTAAGCCTCACAGTACAAGTGTTTTTAAAGCATAAGCAAAAATATCACATCAAAGACTTAGATCCATATGCCTGTCATTAGAGCAATTACTAAAGTGTGCCATGCAGAGGAGATATAAAGCCAGAAGCAAACAATAACGCCTGTCCTGCAGATTCCAGCTCATCAGGCTTTTACATAAAATTTCTGGAAATGGCACAGCTACTCAGCTATCTGTTAATTCCTAAATGACAAATCTTTGCTAAGCCTGAGGTGCACAGTAGCCCATGTTGATATTTTGTATATATATGTTTATATTTCAACATCATAAAATCGCATAGACCTATTAGAGCTCACAGCAACCCAACTGAGTACCATATAGACAAACAGATATGACAGAGCAATATGAACCCTAAGAAGCACTCTGTAATATTCTGCTTAAGTGAAACTATTTCCATGCTATTTCATCTTTAAATAATGATCCATGGAAATACTTTAGTCTGTTAATTCATTGCTGATACTTCTGCAAACTAGTGTTTTAATGAGCCTGAGGCTAACAGAGAATTTGTTTTCCAAAGTTTCACAGAATCATAAAACGGTTTGGATTGGAAGGGATCTTAAAGATCAACTAGT
Organism: Phaethon lepturus; assembly: GCF_000687285.1. Lineage (NCBI taxonomy): Eukaryota > Metazoa > Chordata > Aves > Phaethontiformes > Phaethontidae > Phaethon > Phaethon lepturus. Next base: position 6,808 of record NW_010535191.1, on the reverse strand, counting down.
TCCAACCGCCCTGCCACGGGCAGAGGAAATACAAGACCCGTCCCTGGGTGGGCTCGAACCACCAACCTTTCGGTTAACAGCCGAACGCGCTAACCGATTGCGCCACAGAGACTCTGTAGTTACAGTTATCTTTGTAATAAAAAATAATTTTCCTTCTTAAAATAAAATTACCTTCCTAAAAATATTGATTCCAAGCAGCAGAGTTACTCTACACTAAATCCTACTACACCCTAGAATCTTTCAAGCTGAAAAAACCCTTACAATACCATGTTTTATTGTAGTAGATTATTTCATATAGGACCTAAGTAATTCAATGTTTAAATGCAAAAACTACTCAACAGCAGCCTGCAAATTCCAGTAAGAAATTACAATGGAAAATAAATAAGATTGTTCTTATTGGAGAAATTATATTGGCTGGCAGGTTCTCCCTATTAGTAGTGAGAAAAAAGCCCTCCTCCAAAGGCTTGACCAAAAGATAGGGATATTTTCCTCCTTATCCTCAGTCAAGTATGCCCAGTTCCATCAAATTTCAAAATCATTTAATGAAACTTGGGAAATTACCATAACTCTAAGCATCCAGAGTTGTATCAAGTTCAGTGAGAAATGACCTTCTGGAGACATATTTCTAAAAACTGACTTCTTCCATTTCTAATACAGCTTAGTTTTCAATCCTAAAAGAATATTACAGAGTCGAGTGTAAAAATAACAGTTGCTTGGAAAAATCAGAGCTGACAAGACATTTAATAATTTCCAAAAAGTGTATTTTTGCACTGGTGTCCATAACAGTCAATTACAATTTTCCATTCACAAATACAGCTTCTCATACTTTGACTTTTCCAATTTAGCTTTTGTCCCATAAACTAGTCAAACCTTCCCATTTTTATATTTGCTTTTAAATTATAAATTGCATAGCTCATTCATAGCTGGTGCCACAGTGAAATACGTGCATTTTTACAATCACCCAGTTTCACTGCCTGAAATACTGCTGGATAAGCAATATCAGCTGAGAACATGGGGTATTCTCTGTGCAGTCCCCTTCCAGCAGCACTAAATAACCTAGTCAAGTATTTGCCGATCAATATGGGTATGTTTTATATTTTACTTCCTATTTTGGAGAGGTTTTGAAACACTGGATTGCACAAAAATATTGGCAATCATACATGAGTGAAAACAGGTTGGTTAGGTTTGGCGTCTGAAACCCAGTGGAACATTCTTCTAGTTTCTCATAGCCAGTAGGAGATGCCACTTCATTCATCACTATACTTAACATGTCCTTAATTTTTCTTTAGACAAATGTCCTTTGTGACATTGAAGTTTGCCTCTCTCAAGGCCCAAGGATCAAAAGATTTAGTTTCCTATCCCAGTGTTTTCTTATCCACTGGGATATTTTACTGCCCCAGTGTTCCAGGCATTATTGCAGGCAATAATATCTGCTTCACTTCTCGCTTTCTTATCTAACAGAAAAGCTTCACCTTCTTCCAGCTTTTTACCTACCTTCAACTCTCAAGATGTCACTCCTTCCTTACACTGCTTTTATGCTTGTGAATATTGTTTTACCACGAAATCCAGCTTGCCTCTTCATCCAAACTTCTTCATGATGTTCTTTTGATAATTTTCTAGGTTTTGACTGTTTTCCTGTCAACTGCACTGTTTTCTTCGCTGTGTTTTGCCCTAGATTGATTGCTGACCCCATTACAGACTCCAGGCTTTGAAAACCGAACTGACTGTAAGAATTAAGGGAATTAAGAGAACAGCTTTACCTTCAACCTGCTTTCATATCTAGTGCAGCCTGATCTCTCTCTTACTCTTACCAATTTTTTTTTCCTCAACCTGTGCCATTTACTGAACTTCTGGAAGATTGCATGCCATCTACGCATCCAAAGGTCCTGTGACATGCAAGCCTTCGTAGCAGTATCAATAGGCACGAGCCATGAACAAAGCTGTGAGAGTAGCTGCTGTGGAAGCACAGAGCAAAAAGATTCCTCCTAGAGCAGAAAGAATGAAGCCTATCCAAGGAGTGCTAGAGGAGCAGTAGCCATGTCAACAGACTTTTAAAGAGCTTTTAATAGGACTTCTAAGATCTTATAAACTATATTTAAGTAACTACATCTTTAGGCCTAAAGTATTTTGAGATGATATCATGGCAAAGAGAAACAAAGAAGCGGGAATTTGGGCACAAAACAAGACCAGATTGGTCCAGTCTGCACAAAGCGTAAAAAACATGCTAAAGACTGTATCTAGTTGGCCTAGAGACAGGATGAAAAGTGAGTTATATTTTCCTGCTAGATTTGTAGTAATGCAGCTTTATATTAGTGATTAGATGGTAACCCCCAGAAGGGATGTGCACTCAGGCATTGCTCCTCTGGGATGAATCCCATGCTTGTTCAGATGTTTGAAGATGCACACTTCAAGATGCACTGAATTTTTAATCATCTCCTACAGTTCATCATTTGAATCTTGGGCAAGACTTATCCTTAACAGTTGGTCCAACTACTAGTATTTTTTTAACATTTCTTTAGCTAATATTCTTTAACATATTAAAATATAGAAACAATCAGTACTAAGTTGTTTTCCTTTGCATTAAATTTATAAAAGCTATTCTGCCTACGTATTTCTTTCATGCAATATTTTATTACATTGTTTTAGTTCATTTGCTATATTCCCTAATTAATATCTTCTGTAAAGTTCTTCCTGGAATTTCCTTGCCTCTCAGCAGCGTAATCAATAAATTGAAATCGACTCTCACTCACACAGGTACCTGGCCTTTTTATCAGAGTACACCTACCACCCATCTGTGACAAAGCTGACAGCTGAGGCAGGATATGTTATGTAGGACTTTTTGAACTCAAGGCTAAGTATTTTTTAATGGACCAGTATCAGACAGACTACTAATACGTACTGCACCGAATGTTAATGATGGTTAGTGTTAACGATTTTTACTAGAGATTGCACTGATAGAAGTGGAAATACTGTTCTCTCTCTCTCTGTTTTAAAGAGAACATAGTAGTTACAGGATGGCATCTGTATTGCTTGCAGCCAGAAGAGAAGTCTTCTAATGCTCCACAAACGTGACACAGCTTGGACAGTGGCTGTGTAGGCTTCCAAAGACTGCCCCATAAATATAAAGAATCCCGATTTTCAAATAGAAAGCATTTGGGAGCATAAGGGGGAACCAGGAAAAGGGAAAATGTGAAAATGAAGCATTGATGAAAAAAGAGTAACTCAGTTTGATAAGGAACTAACAGTGACTGCCATTTTCTCTCAACCAGGAGTCAAGAAAAGAGAGGGGGAATATAGAAAAAAATAGTGCCTGCATACCAAGAAACTCATCTAAATTGAAAATCTGTAAAAGAAATAATTTGTGATAGAATTTCCAAGATCTTATAGGTTTGGTGGCATATTTGTTTCAGTATTTGGCTGAGACAGCACTCAGGGTACACTGCCTGATTATAACAAGTCCACTGAGAAAAAAACTTCTTACTCTCTGTACTCCCTCCTCATTAATATAATAAAAAATTTGCAATAGATGGCTACCATGCATGCACACACCACATGGAAACTTGATGCTTACGTAAAGATTGATTGCTATTAGGAGGCTGAAAACTCAGCAATTAAAATGTCTGATGCCATCATTTGGCAAGTACACAAAAGCTGCTGAAGCAAAAGCTGCACTACTGAAAATATTACTCTGCCCAGGAATCTGTTGGAGATGCAGCTTTATTTCTGGAATTATAATATGATCACAGCAATCTGACAATGTTGCACAAATTAAATTGAGATACGATATGGTTTGGGGTATGGCAGATCCTACTGATTAATTATTCAACATTTAACCTGTAAGGTAATGTGGAGAATATTCCAGTTAGTATATAATAAGTAGTATGTTCCTGAGGAACATATGAACATTTTCCTTATGAAACTTACAGATTAGATGGAAGTCATAATTTTTCTTCCAGCTCTGGTGCCTATATTCCTTACTATATATACTTGTGAAAAATTAATTCTACTCCTATAAGCATATAAAAACTCTAAAGGGAAAATATCACATGAGAATGCCCTCGTATTCCTCTGACCAAGAATGTTTAAATGTCAGCTCTCTGTAATAGCTGTAATATACTCTAGTAGTCACTTTATCTGTTCTTACATGCTTACAGTCCCTGGGGTTGCCTTGTGCCTTTGACAGAGGACAGCAGATCTAACTCCAGAAGTTACATGTGGCTGTAATGCTGAAAACAGGAAAATCAAGATAAGGAGATCTACTGTCAACTAAGGTTATCAGCAAACTCCTTGTGTGCATAGCAGGCTTGACCCACGGCACAAAGTTCTCCTTCCACCTGCCAAGCAATGTCAGAAAGCAGTAAAGGACGAATCCTCCCACCTAAATTATACCTGTGTAAGTTATATCTGTCCAATGTAAATGTATTATCTAAATTCAGCAGAGTTGCCATTCCTCATGGTAAGTCACCCACCTTATTCTAATTTAGGAGTAAATTACCGGTGCCTTACTTCCACCAGTTCTACAGAGGGAGGACGATGATTAGTTTAAAATAGATTGGTTCACTACAAGTGGCTAGAGTTAGGTGAGATGAACCCTGTCTCCTGATTGCTTTATCATATTGACACATAGAGAAGATAGTGCAGCCGAAAACCACGGTAATATTTTTAGCTTCTGTCATTAGTGACCATACATAAAACTGCAGTCTCTCATGAAAATAATTAATTCAGTTAAGCCAAGGCTACATCTGTAGAAAATAGAAATGTGAATCCCCTCCTATGGCTTTTCACTCTTAATATTTATAGCCGTTATCCCACACGTGCAGTAGTGTCACATCTCCTCTGCCTCTCAAAGGAACTGCTTCTCTGTTTGCTGGGTCTTCTCTCCATGGTTGCTCTTGGTGTTCCCCTCGCACTGGTGGCTGCTGGTGCTTCCCGCAGAACAAGCAGAAAGCCAGCATGAAGCTTTAGCAATTGCACACCAAAAGCTGCAGTTTGACTGATCGGAAGAGCTATCAGACTTCTGGTTTACTTCCAGCACACTAAGCTTATCAGCAGACTGGAAAATAAAGTAGGTATTTAATGGAAATTACAAAGCTGCTTCTAGCTAAGGTTAGAAGGGTACTTGGCAATCGCTAATTAGCCTTCTATATCAGGTCTTTTATATATGGTGTTTTTTTGTGTGAACTACTTAGGTATATGTCAAATCCAAATAGCTTGTGAAAATCCTGTAAGAAGCAACACCGCACAGATGCAAACTACTTCCTAACTCATGGCACTTCAGCCAAAAGCTTCTGACTGAAATGAGGGAGATCTCTCGTTGAACACCTAAGCAATGTCTCCAAAGGAGCAAAGAAGCAAAAGCAGATGTCTTGCTCACATCCATGTACATATTTAATATACACAGGTGGATTGTCTTAATGAAGATATTTAACCTGCAACAGTATCACTATGCATTTGTACAGTCCTGCAATAACAGAGATGTAATCCACGCTTGGAGTTTTCAGGCATCACTGAAGGCCAGTGTTAGTGCTTCAGGGCGAATGAGGACTGCCCAGGGACTTCCAGTGGCAGGCAGCAGATCTGAAACAGCCCTCCAAAGGCTGTGGGACAGAGTTACTATTTCTGGATGTTGTAATTTTCTGAGGTATCTATAAACAAAGGTATGGTTGTTTTGATACACTTTTAATTTCTGCTGTTCTTTCACAGGAAGAACCTGATCTCATGGAAAATCAGTGAAATTCCCCAGAGATACTATCTCGTAGTAAACAGCTGAATCATTCTTTAATTTTGGGAAAAAAATTTAAATTTCACTGCTCAAACATTGCAGCCATCCTATTCGAGCTGCTGAGTCAACACTCCGGGAGCTCCAGCTGAATTCCGTGCTTTCTGCATCTACACCACTTACTTAGAGTAGCAGTGTTAACTCGGGTAAGTTTTGAGGAGCTACACTCACTGTCAGAAATACACCTTGCAGACTTGCAGCAAAGCCAGCAAACTTAACAGTTATATTGCAGAATGAGACAGGCATAAGTAAATATGTTTTGGCTAGATGAAAAGTCTTACTCGTTCATGAATAAATGTTACAAAAACAAATGAAGACGAGTATCAGTGGTCCTCAATGACTGTAGGAAAGATGCATTTCATAAGACTGTTAAGAAGCTACAAAAAATATCCTAGTGAATAATTTCAGTTACAGAAGCTGTTAAAAAATGGTTAAGTTGCTTCCTGAAACACAAAATGCTTGCAGCCGTTACATGAACACATGTGTAATGAGAACAAAGCAAGCTAAATATTAACAGGAATATTTTAACACAGAATAAGCTTTGTTCACAGTAAGAAGGCTTTGAAAATTCTTGGCTTTATGAATGCTTCATGACCAAAAACTAATACATGAATGGGAATTTTTCATATATGGAGTAAAAGAATCCATACTATGATTGAGGTTGAGGGAGGGGGGGTGTTTGTTTTGGGGTTTTTGTTAGGTTTTTTTAAGAAAAAAATATCCCAGTAGCTATAAATCTGTACACTTGGGAGTTTACCCGGTACCTTTTTTTCCGCTCTCCCTGAGAGAAAAAAAACTGAGCACTTTAAAACAGTTAAGTGTTTTTATTACTTTTAAAAAACGCTCAGAAATTGAATGTATTACAGACTGAATTGAATAGAAAAAATATAGATTACAAGTTGGCAGATAGTAAAGACATTGGTTGAGTGGAAATGGCATATACTTTGAATATATAGTAACAGTGCATGTCAAAAGAATAGTTAGAACTCAGATCTTATATATACAGAATCACAGAATCACAGAATCACT
>NW_010535190.1:14287-40815 GCF_000687285.1 Phaethon lepturus | reverse complement strand
CAGGTAAGCGGGGCCGTGGGGGTGCGGCCGGGAGAGACCCCTGGGCCTAGGGGCTGCGGCGTTTGCTTTTTGCCTGTGGGCTGGCTATTCTAGCTCAGTAACTCGTATTTTAATGTGTCGACTGTTTCTGAAGTGGAGCGCTCGTTATAGCTGTACCCTTAAATGTTACCACAACCTCATAAAAAAACCAAAAAACCCCAGGTTTAGGTTAGGTGGCTAAAGGTCTCAACACGTTACTCTATATCTTGTTGCCCCACTTTCTGCTCAAAGCATGTCACTGTTTTGTTTGTTACTCAACTCTAAAAAAAAAAAAAAGTTAAGTGGTTTTGGAGTTTTTTCAAAAGATGGGGCTTCTAGTTCTTCTGAGAATTCACCAGTAGTGTGATTCAGATTCAAACTGAGTAGCTACAAAGTAGCCTTTTGTGTTCCTCTTGAATCTCCTGATTCTATATGTGGGTACCTATATCTCTTAAAAGGAGCATAAAACCCTTTGAATCTTTCTTGATTTTCAGGGATGGGATGGGCCATGCTTTTTGAAGAGTGTATTAGGACTAATATGCCCTAATAATGAAATGTACTAATCTTTTTGTTTTGTTTTGCTTTTCAGGATGGAGATGTGATTAAGAAGCCACCCTCCATGGACCTGGCAAGCAAGAAGTGCCAGCAGGTGCTGATGGAGCTGGAAGGAGTACTCCAGCACTTGGAAGTAATGTTTAGTTTGACACTGGTTCCTCGGGTTCTTATTCTACTTGGAGGTAATGTCATGAGCCCCAAGGAGCTCTATGAGCTCAACTTGGAGGGTATCTACGAGGGTAGTGCTGAGAAGAGTCTGAAAACTGCATCCTGTGTTCGCAAGCTGTTTCACTCACTTTTCGTAGCGGATGTCTTCAGTGAACTTAAGGCTCTCCCTGTCATGGGCACTGTTGTTATGCTCCAAGGACACCGCGATTGTGGTGTTGATTGGTTCCGGCCCAAGCTCAACTATAAAGTGCCAACACGAGGGAGGAAGTTAACAGTTAACTTGTCCTGTGATGGCAACATCAACATAAGTGCTTCACCTCCTCAGCTTATGACTTCTACTTGGGAGGACTATGTATGGTTTCAAGCACCCGTGACGCTCAAAGGCTTTCATGAATGATCTGTGGTCTGTAGAACTTTAATGGAATATGAATAACTTTTGGTGCTGCTTTAAGTGATACTAACTTTATCAAATGTAACTGCATATTCTTGTCTGTCTGGATCTCTTTTTCCAGGGCATCTACTACCTTCCTGTAGCTGGACTGTTCACCTGTCTTCATCTCCTGAATTGTTGTTGAAAGCCAATACCCTTTAAGGCACAGTTGCACACAGATATAATGATTCTTTAGGGACCCTAGTTGTGGCACAGGAAATTAATTAGTGTTTTGGGAGTAAAACTTTCCTGTTGCATACTTATTGAACTGGCAAATACTGGATACAGTCTTTCTTCTGAGTTTTAATGCAGCCATTTGTCTGGTAATAATTACTACACTAGCTGGTTGTTTGGCACTCTAGATAATGTACATGAATACACTTGGCCTTTACTATATAGGCCATAACTATTTATACCTACCCTATCCCTTTAAAAGCAGACCTTTCCCTGCAGTCTGATCAGGCTTGAGTACTCAAGTGTTTGCCCATCTCTTTGATAAAATTATATTTTCCCATAGCTCAATTTCAGTTACTTAATTTGAAGAGTGGGCCTTCTCAGCAATTGGGAGGTCTTGTACCTAGCACTGTCTTGTACTGGGGATGAAAAGGGGTTGAGCAGTCCTGTGGAGGCAGGGAACCACATCTTCCTATTTTTTTACTAACCTTTAGTGCAACAGCCCTGACAATCAGATATACAGTTAAAAGTAAGCAGTTTATGCTCTAATCCTCTTCAGAGAAAATTAGGACTTCTGCCCCAATATGCTAGTTTGTTCTTGCTTAAAACAACAACAAAGTTAGTTTCTTGCTTACTTTAACCTCTTAGAAGTCTTAGACTCTTAACTGTTTCTGAAATGTGAAGAAGAGGTGAGGGGAGTGTGATCAAGTTCAGCACTATCTTTACTTGTCAAATTCCTGTTCTAAGTCAGAATGTATTACCTGGAAGTAGAACTTGAGCCCTTTCTTCTGGCCTGGTGTCTATTGCAGAATGGGACAGGGAGGGAGAGAAACCCTTAGAGAACTGTCTGTCAAAACTAGGTATCTGCTGGAGTTCTCTTCAGTCAGCTGGGTATGTATCTGTAATGTAATGAGCTAAATAGCTCTCCCATCTGAAGAGAATCTCGAGCCTACTGGTAACGAGGTTGCTTGCAGTTTCTTGCTAGCAAAAATCACATGATGGGATGGTAAAAATCCTTTGAAAGGAGGGTGAAGGTTGAAGTAACCCTCTACACTTGGTGCATATTTTAACTTTGACCTTTTGGAATGGAATGAGATTATAGAACTAAGAGGAAATTAAGTTGATATTTTTGAGCTTGGAGAACACTAGGAGTGCTGTCTGCCTTATTATCCATTAACAACCGTTTACAATGTGTAGTAACTGCTAAAGCTAGCTCTAGGGGAAGAATGCCTAGAATGAGGAAAGCTGCCTTATGTGCAGCTGCCCACTTCCATATGTAATTGCAGGTCTCTTGAATGAACATAGGAGTGTTTGTGCTCAGATCAAAACCCTTTACACTTCCACCAAAGCTGCTTGTGATGCATATTTAAGAATGCTAGCACTCAAGTATTTAAAGAAGCTTTTGAACAGAAGCCTTAGTTCTGAAGAACAAGGGGCCAGTTCCTTTCTACTCTCATCCCCAAATGAGTGCAATGTTACTCCATTAAACTGTTTACATATTCTGTTGTACTTGAACTATGAATGCAGCAATGATATGGTGCCAGGAATGAAAGAAGACAAGATGCTTTTTTTTATGAAGAGCGTGATTAAAAAGTTTAATACTATAATCATTATCAAAATAAAATGCTGGCTTCTGTATGTGATTACATTGGATTTATTTAATACCTCAAAGGTTCTGCTGGTGGCAGAACAGCTTGCTTCCATTCTATGTATGTGTCTAAACTGCAGGTTCACAGCTGTTCCACCTTTCTCACAAAGTGCATGATGTCTTGTGCCAAAAGCTTTGGTTCCTCAAAGGCAGCAAAATGACCCCCACGTGGCATGTAAGAGTAAGTGATGATGTTCTTGAAGATCTCCTTTGCCCAGGCATGTGGTGTATGTACTAGCTCATGAGGAAAAGCTGCGATCCCTGTGGGAACATATACTCCAACCCTAGAAGACATGAGTTAACTGCATTTTTGGAAAGAAGTCCTGGGGAAAGTCTATAAAAACCTTCTGACTCTGGTAACTGCCACAGTCAGCTAAAGGAGTTTCACCACAGCTAACCCATTTTGTGATCTGTGCTCTGCTGAAGAGCTTCACTTGTATTTGTATCTCCTTGAGTTTAAGAACGTTATACCCAAAGATGTGTGAAGTAGAGCCAACTAGCACACAGTTTGATCTTGAAATGTTTCAGATTTTTAAGCTTGCCTTGTTCTGTAGTTTTGTGATATGTGGCAAGATGCCACACCTCTTGTGAAAGTCAGAAATGAGTTCTCGCGTTTACTTTAGCATTTATGGTACCAGCATAACAAATGACTCTCTTGAAAGGTAAACTAGTTCAGTCTACAAAGAAGACGACTCTCCTATTTGTATGATCAATTGCTTGGAGAATTCTGCTCAGCAGCATTTTCCTGGTCAGCCTCTCTTATAGTCATCTTGCAGCTAGCTGTTAGAAGGTGCTTGGTTTCAAGTACGGCTCTCCAAGTTGTTTTCACAAGTTTGTGCTTAACAGTTTTAGTTCTTAGTTTATCCACCAGTAAGCCATATCCTTCCTAATTCAGTTTAAACTTCTCTTAGAAATGCTCATGACTTGTTTTTACTGAACTGAGCCAGAGATTACATTTGTTTGGTGAATAAGTATATAGACCCGTATTTCGAACACAAACAAGACTGAATATACTTTTAAGTCTTCTGCATTGTCTTGGCCACAAGGCACCTTGTGTGAATTATAGGGTCAAAAGTGACCCTTAACTATGTTTATTGAAAGAAAATAAGAACTTGGATTTTTTTTTAATTAGTTAAATTTGTTGTAAGTCATCTAAATGTTTGTACAGGCAAATGTGGTTCAACCTCATTTGCAAATCTGTCTTGCACCTGCCACTTCATTACCTGGCATCAGCAGTTAGACTAGGGTCCTTGGAGATATTCTCTTTGTAGAATCGCATTGAGGACACAATGGAGGATGTCACCCAATAAATCATCACATTGGTCAAAAGCTCATCAAGAGAGTATTTGCTGTTGAGAGAGAAAGATGAAGAAATTTCATTGGAAGCTGTTTCTCAATATGCTGTATTGGGTTTATGCCCTAAAGAACTGTTGTTCTTGGTCTCCACAGGAAATTAATCGGCACCCATGTGCCCAGAGCAAAACTGCCTGGTGCTGAAGCAGTAGTTTGCAAACAGTCTGCTATAAGTTTAAACTACTACTTGTCATCTGTAATCTTTCATCCTTAAAATTCAGCTTTGACTTGCCAGTCTTTTACCTATCTCCTCATTAGTTACCATAACTCATTCTTTTAATGAGTCCTCTCATGGAAGAACATCTGTTTGCCTACCTTTCCAAGCCTCCATCATCTTTATGCAGAAATGATTTATCTGTCCAGGTGGAGAATTTCTCCAAAATATATGCAGCAAGCCCCACAGGGGAGTCATTCAGTCCGCAGCCTAAATCAGGAGAAGAACAGGAAAGCTATTGCAGTTGCCTGGCATTGCAATACTTCAGTGGAAGTTAAACTAGGTTTTCAGAGACTTTAAGAGTTTTCTATGAGAATTCAGTAGAGAGTCTGTATTTTACTAGCCCTGGTAGTACTTCATTCTTGACAAATTCACCCCAATGGAATTCCAGCTGGCAGCACTATAAACTTGTGTAATTTCTATACAAAAGAAGCTAGGAGCTAAGAAAGTCCTGTTGGCTTTTTGGTAATGTGTGGCAGAAGGAGCAAATTCAGTTGTAAAGGGATTTACACTCAAAATAAATTTCAGATAAACTATTTGGGAGCACTGTCCTGCTTAGGATGGATGACCAGGACCCTGAGTGCTGTTCATCTTTTATCTAATTTAAACAGTGCAGTACTGTTTATCTGTTACCTGTTCTTGCCTTTGGGGAACAGTAACAAACATTATAAACACAGCAGGTCCACAGCTTATTATATCTGTGTTCTTACCTGTAAAACAGGGATAGGGATTACTTCAGTAGTGATAGAGGCTTGCTTTGGGAAAAATGCTGTACTGTACTCTAGGCTGTACTTTTACAGTATACTCTGTATCGCCTGATCTCAAGTGTATTTTAGTGTCACTTTAGCACTGAGTGACTTTGTAGTTTGTTCGATGAACAACACGGTCTCAAGTTAATAGTGGACATAGCTAACGCAAAGTTTGTGCATTGGCACAACAGTTTCCCTGCACTGGCAGGCCTAGAGTGATTTGCTACAGGTTGAAACCATGTAAATGCTTTGATCAGCAATGGTAGAGCAGGCTAAAATGTGCCAGCTAGCACATGATCCATCTGGAGATGAGCATTTTCTGGGCCTAAAGCTGCCTAATGAGAACTAAACTGATAATGTAGATATTTCTTGAGACTTGAGTAGGCTCCCCCCCCCCCCCTTCATTTTCTACATGTCACAATTTTAGTGTGCTACAAAATCCCTGCTCTTCTTTTTCCAGGCTGAAGAGTCTTAGACTATGTACAGTGCTTGTATGGAAGCTGCTCGGTCACTTCAGTATTCCTTTTCTCCCCTTCCTGTATTCTTCTGAGTCTATGATATATTTATGAAACAGGGTGAACAGGGGTGCAACAGATTCTGAATATCATGGATTTAATGTTTTGTCTTAGTCTCTTTTTGCTTTCTTTAAGAGTTTGTAAGAGTCTCTTAAACTCTGAGCCAGCTCATGTTTCAAAGAACTATCTATGACTTATGGATTCTTTCACACAGCAGCAGTCAAACTAGAGCCTATTGTAATTTTCTTCCTCTGCTTAAATTGCTTTGGACTATGCTGACATCAGTTTTTATTGGCCAGTTTAATCAACCAGTCACTTAAATGTTTTTGCAACTGTCTGCAGTTATCTTTAGATTAAACCAAACCCTGGATAGGTGTCAAATTTTCACTTAACCATTAACTTTTATCTGTGGAGAAATTAGGATCATGTTGAAATGTACAGGTGCCAGCACAGAGTTTTATGATACTCTTCCCTCCCTTGGAACTTGCTTACTTATTCCTATGCTTGGATTCTCATGTTAACTAGTTATTAATCCATGAACTTAATCCTTTTCTTAAGGCAATTTAATTTCTTTAAGAACATTGTTCAAGGAATCTCAACAAAACTTTTTGGAAATGAAATAGGTTCCATTACTAGATCCACAGCGCTCTGATTCTGCCAGAGCTCTGATTTCTGAAGCATGATTTCCCTGTGATATTATCACCTGTAAATCAATTCTCCCCTTTAAAGTAGTTTTTTTAGTTTTCTGATCAGAGATGAGACATACTGGTCTTTGTTTTTCTGGGGCTACCTTTACTGTTTGGCTCTTAAAAAAAAAAAAAAAAAAAAAAAGAAACACAAAAAAACCCAACCTGGTATCTTGTTTGTCTCCTTTTATTTCTTTGGTGTTGCGATCAGTTCAAGCAACAGACTAGGCATTAGTTGACGTTTCAGTTTGAGTTTCTTCTTTTTCAGTGAATTGCCAGGGTGGGGTGCTATTCATTCTATGGTCTCCACATCTGACAGCAGTCTGAGACAGCTTGACTGTCTTTCCTGAGGAGGGATTATTTCAATACAGGAATACCCCCTAACCTTTGCTAGTGCAGACTGATGCAAATATTCATTTAGCTTTTCTGAGATGGCCGTATCTTTCTTCAGGCTCCTTATTTACAGGCCCCACTAACTGTCAAGCTTCTGGATTTTCAGGTGTTAGGTCTGTGTCTACCTTTCTGCAAGTTTCATATTGCACTTGCTTATGATATTTTTCTTGTTTTCACCCACATTTATTTCTAGAAACTTCAAATTCAGGACCATGTGCTTTACTTTAAGATGCTTTTTGCAAACGGCTCTTTCCCCAAGAGAAGAGGCATGCTATTTAAAAGACTTTGAAAAGTGATATTTGTACTCTTCATCTTTTTTTAAGCTGTTCCTTTTAACTTCGTTTTACACAATTCTTGTCCCCATGTCTTACATTCAGTCACCAGAACTCATTGCTTCTCAAACATGGTTGGCCTTTGTTCAACTATAAGTTTTTATATGCCATAATCAGTTAGTATACAATGTTCATAGTGATGTAGAGAAGGTTCATTACCTGCAGTGTCTGGTTTGGTGGCCTGGATGTGTAAGTATCCAGATTCTCGCAGAAATTCATATATATTCTTCTGGATGAAAGGGTACATACGTCGAACATCTTCCTTAGTGAGGCCTACGAGCCATGGTACATAAGCCCCAAGCATTACAGAAATCATCCTTCTCAAACCTTGTCTGCCGGCGAAGACGAAATTCAGATGAAGCCCCTTCACAGATCTAAAATTAAGTTAATGAATAGGTGGCTAAATCAAGCAATTTTCTGTCTCCAGATTTTCTAGGAAATAAGTCTGACTCGAGTTGTGATAGAAGTATTTCACTGAGCAAAATACATAAAGCCATTCAGGTTCTTCATGGTTCAAAAAAAATAATTACGGGAGTTAGAAATGGTACAGCTGATGCCATCTCCATCCAGCTATGCCACTGGTATGATGTCAGCTTTAGGCATTCAGATTCTGGATGTGGCATATCCATGCTGGTAGCTCTGGCTGTTGCTCTTATATCATTCTACGCTATAGGTAACAGAGTGCATTGGGTATTTTCTGAAAAACTTGAGTTGATCACATGTGGCCACAGTGCTCTGGGTGCTGTGAAGCCCAACTGCAGTCGGGAACAGTGAGCTGCTCAGCCTGCAATCTAACTGCTTTAAGAGCTTTCCCTCTTTATCTGTTCTCTGACTGAAGCATGCTGTGGTGCCTGCTTTTCATTAAATGCTAAACAATGAGCTGTGATGCCATCTTCTAAAGGAAGGTATTATGTTTCTTTTCTGATCAGTCTCAGCTCTGCATTTTAGATAGGGAAGTCCTATACTTCATAGTATTGTTCAGCTACTGAAAGGTTGAGCTCCTTCCTTCTCTCCCTGCTGACTGTAGATTTCTCTCCTCCTGGATTTAGAATGATGATCTGTCTCAAATCAAAAGGCAGCAGCATGTACTTCCACAGCTAGTGAAAGAGAAGCCAGGCAGCACTGAAATTTAGGAAGCGTGAGAACTGGGCCAATACTGATGCAAAGCATATGAATATAATCGAATGCACAGGGGTGGGGATGTCCCTGGAGGCAACAAAGCAGAAGGGGATGAGAGGCAGGGCAAACAGAAGGCAGGACCAGGACTGTGGAGTCAGAAGATAGTGTAAGAACAGGAGGCAGTTTCTGCACTGATTCCCTTGGCTACTCACTGTGGCAACATCTGGGCCATGTTTGTGGTAATACGAGATCCCCAGTCCCCTCCCTGTATGTAGTATTGCTTGAAGCCCAATCTGTTCATCAGCTTATGAAATATCCGAGCAGTTGCTATGGCATCAAAGCCTGTAGGTAAAGACAAACACTGTACAGGAGACCTGTTTGTCCTAGCGTTCATACCCTGGCCAAAGATCATGGCCTGACAGAGGCAGGTGAGTGTGCTGCTGTGTGAAGGCACAATGTGCTATGCTGCCCTGCCTCACTCCTTCCTCACTCTTTGGCGATAAAGCAAACACAAGATGGTGGAAATTCATTGGAAAGTGGAGAAAGTGGAAAGCAGACCTGGCTTCCAGCTACTGTTGCCTTCCAAATGACCACAGGCAGCCCCAGAGCCTCAGACACATTGGTGTCAGTGCAGACCCAACCATTTGCATTCACCAACTGCAGTGCCCAGGGGGCCTGGGGATGGCTGAAGTGTTACTCCAAAAAACTTGCGATTCCAGCAGAGCCTTTTCATCACTTACCTTTCTGGTGTGGTGCCTCTGAGAAGCCATAGCCTGGGATGGATGGGCAGATGACTTCAAACACCACATCACCCTCGTTTAGGCTGTGCCCAGCTGGGTCCGTGAGCAGAGGGATGATCTTGTAGAACTCATAGAAGGAGCCAGGCCAGCCGTGGACCATCAGCAGAGGTTGAACAGCTCGACCATGAGGGATGTAGGAGGGCTTCACATGGATAAAATGGATATCGATCCCTGCCACACATCCAAGACAGATAAATTAAAGCTCTGGTTCCATCACAGTCTCTGCTCTGGACTCTGAAGAAGGAGGGTGGCAAAACTGTAATTACCATTTATAGCAGAAGTTACACAATCAACCCATGGCAAGAAGATGCTTAAGTGAAAAGAGATGCCTGGTATTGTACCTATGTCTCAACTTTTACATGCAGCTGGAGGTATTGATCCCAGCCCCAGATATTGGGGTCACAGGAGTTTGAGCATCCACCTCCTGAGAAACTGGTCTCACAGTATGTAAGTAGAGCTGCACTTAACTGAATAGCATAATGCAGGTAAGATAAGCGCAAAAACATGACAAAATTAGGAAATATGTGGATGATAAAAAGAGAAACATGGAAAAGTAAGTGCAAGATAGAAGGTGAACCTGCAGACCACTTACCTAAAGTCTGGCAAACCTCACCTGGCTAAACTGAGTGGTGGTGGGGGAAATCCTAGCCTCAGAGTCTAGGTAGATTTTGCAATTTTCAAAGATGGCTTCAAAGCAATAGCAGAAGAAAACCTCATCATTAGTTAGCACAGGTTCAGAGCCAGATGAAGACCATCTTGAAGCAGACCTAATCGTATTGCCACTGTGTAATGGTCTTAATCTATAGAAGGTTATTAATAATATAGCTTCCACTAGTGATATTTCACTCCTATCACTAAGCTGTTATGCATACTGTTGTCTTTATTGTAACCTCTTAAATCCCGCCCCCCGCCGCCTCTCCATGCATTTCAGAGCAAGACCTGCCTAAGTCACAGAGACTCCCTCACCTTCAATGGTGGTTTGGAAATGGGAGTATTTGTTCAGGATGTCCACTTGCTTGCGCCAGTCGAACTGGTTCCTCCAATAGGCCACCACCTTCCGCAGGTAGCTGGAGTTGAAGCCATAGTGGAAGGCAGCCCCTTCCAGCGGTAGTGCATAGCGGGCCTGCTCCAGGCGATGGTGCAGGTCCTGCGGACGGGAGCCCTCTTGAAAGGCTGGCCAGCTGCCTGTGCATGCCCTACGCCAGGGCAGGCACAGAGGGACTCTCCTGGCTCTGCCGGCTTTTGTATCGCTATCTGGGACACCATGAGCCCTCCTGAAGCACTGGCATACTTTGTATGACCTTCTGAATCATTTATATGGGGAATATGTTTTTCTATAGGTTACCAATTCCCCTACGGCACCTAGGATTACTGGGTCCTGCTCTTGCCTTGCTTCTAACTCATTTAGAGTTTTTGGCACTAGGAGCTTGCCAGCACCACTGGCTGGGAGAAGAAAAAGAAGCTCAACCTGAGCTGCTGACTGCTAGTTGGCCAGATAATTAGGGACAGACATGTAGGGACTGAGGTGCTGTGACTCAGTCAAGACCCCACCCCTCTTCACCCTTCCAGCCCTTCCCTCTGTGGAAGCCCCCCAGTCCTGTCCCACCTGCTGTCCTGATGCCCTCCCACCCCGCTCCACCACCTGCAGACCCACTGTCAAAGTCTGCTGCTTGAAGCACGGCCTTTCCACAGGAGCAGCCCCAGGTTGCATGGAGGGTCTGTGGTCTCAGAAAGCCTTTATGGGGCATTGCAATGAATCTGAGCTCAAATTCCATTCATAAAGAGTGGTGAGTCAGACCATCACTAACGGTGCTAGGTAGCTGCACTGGCACTGCTGCCACCCCAAAGACATCACCTCGAAGCAGTAAGGTGGGTAACAGACTGGCTCCACCTCACAGCTTTCTGCCCATTCCTACATCCCAGCCACCAGTACCTCGATTTCTTTGTCAGACGTTTCAATCTTGAAGGGACGGATACTTTCATCTTCTTTCCCTTTTAGGGGTCTGCCACCTGAGCCCCACCATCCATCACCCATTTCAATAGTCTTGATCTTATGTCTAGACCTCAGCCAGTAAACCAGCATCCCTCCAACCCCCAGAGCGGCCACAGGGACCAGGACTGCATTCTTCTGAGAATATTCAAAAGACCTGGGGAGGCATAAAATTGTGTTCAACAGAAGTGTCAAGGGTAAAGGGACTATGCTGAGGCTTGTATCCACATCAGTTGGGCCTGAACAGCAAAAAATGGCTATGTATCCCATGGAGTCAGCAGGCTCTGGGTATTTCTGTTATTTTTGAAGACCACAGGCAAGATTTGGGGCAGGGTTACATCTGCCAGTGCTTCTTAGGGATCTCAAGTCCTTGCTGATCAGGACTTGCTATCACAAGGCTTCCTTGTCTCTCTCCTTGTGAACCAGGGTGCCCTGGCGGACAAAGGTCAATAGGATATGGGCCAGTTTATTTTAAGGCAGGTACTACAGTGAATGGGATAGTAGCAGATGGAGTTCTTCAAGCAATAAAAACTGCACAGACAGAATGGGCTGAGGAGCAGAGACAAGGGTCTTCAGCTGCTGGAGAGAGCTGGATGTGCCCCCCCTTGGCAGTGCTTTACACATACATCCCCTACAGATTCAATCATCTTTCAGGGCAACACTGGCCCCCCACCATAGCTTTCCATGGGTAAGGGTCTCAGCTTGTCTGATGCCCCTGTTTCTGTTCTAGACAGCAAAGTTTCAGACTTTCTTGATGTGTGGGAGCTAAGTCACCAGAGTTGGTTTTAACAGACATGCAGCATGTTTCAAACCTGTTCAAATACTTGAACAATCAGCCCTAAATGTTGTGTACCTTCTCGTTCCTCTGACCTGTGCCTCAAGCTCTCCAGCTTCCCTTGGGGGTTAGTAGAGGTGTCTGGGGCTATTGGAGGGGGCTGCAAGGGGACTGTGAATGAAGATTTTTTTATTGTCATACAAGGTAGGGAAGAGACTATGCTGTGCCCCACCCAGGATGCTAGTAAAAAGTGGAGGCGTCAGCACAGAGCAGTTATTTCACTCACCTGATTCGTGACAAGATGCTCTCCCTACAAAAGGGGGGGGAAAAAAAAAAATCATCCTTATAGTCTGATAGTGTTGTCTGAATGGTACCAACCCTTGGGGATCGTGCAAAGAATATCACTACTGCCCAGCCACAGGATCACAAGCTATTTAGCCACTTGGCAGCATCTGCCATTATTTTTCCTACTTTTTGGATGGGACAGAAAGACAGGGGCTCAGATCATTGCCTCTGCACGAAGAGACAGTGTTTCTGGGCTGTGTTTTAGCTAGATAGTTTGTTGCCATAATAGTCTCTCCTTCAGCACAATTTAGATAAAAGGCACTAAACAACTGGGTAGGTGTCCTTGTGATGTTTCATCCTACGAGTGGCTGTATTACTTCAGCCAAGAAAATAGTTTATTTCGATTGCTGTGTAGTGATAGGTACAGAGCGTTGGCAGGGAACTTTCAAGCTCAAGGGTTATTCTGCTGCCATCCACGTGGTACTCATCATGCTGCAGGGCTGGCAGGAAGAGAGGTTTATGGGTGTTCAGAGTTCACAGCAGAGAGCTGCTATACCTTTTCTACTTCTAACTATTCCTGACTGGGTACCAAGCTTTTAGATCTCATCTGCCTGCAAGAAAAAGTAAACAGACTGTTTGGTTCTCTTTCAGCCTGATGATAGATTCTCTTGCAAGAAAAGCACAGTCTAGCAAAATTAGAAGCGACAAGAGAAAGTCTTGTTATTTTGCCTTGTGGAAAGCAGCTAGATTAGGGAGCTGTTTGGTGTCATAATTACAATACCTTGAGCCAAAAAAAGATAAAAAGGACATGAAACTCTGTGAAAAAACAAGTCTGCTGGCTGTTTCTTTTTACCTAGTATCGTTTCCCGCTCCTGCCTGTGATGCAGAACGCGATGCCTGTACTGGGGACCCTAGCAGTCCCCAAGGCAATTTGGTAACGGTCTCTGAGACATCCTGTATGCAATTTTTAAGGAGCTGTCTCCTCGAACTGCTCCCAGTCAAGGAAGAACAGGGCTCCTAAGAGCAAATAGCGTCAGCTTCTACCTCCCTGGAGGCTGAGCAGCTTATGCAACAGGTAATAATATCCCCCTACACTTACATCCTGGAGTTTAGTGAGTCAGAGGCATGAAACCAGTTATCATGGCAATAGCACAAACTTGGCACTGCTAACAGAGCAAGTATGTCCCAGAAGCAGCTCTCTGTGCGACACAAAACAAAGCTCAGTCTGATAAAACCTCCTCCCCGCTCACATTCAGGAGAACTCAGCTACACGTTCCCACACTCTGATGGCCTGGAGACCCCACAAGGGCCTTCTCCCGTCCCAACCCCGGGGAGCCCTGTTTGGGATCCCTCCTCCAGGCGCTGAGGGGATCTCACCAGGCATTCGGAAGGATCTCCTGCCACATGTCTGCTCCTCCTCGCGTGGCTGGTGCTCTGAGCAAAGCAACCCACTGGCTTTCTCTTGGGCAGGCTCTCTCGGTGACAGTGCAAGCTACATCATCCATTAGTGCCACCTATTGCCTAAGTGTGTAGTTGCAAATTAAGTTCAAGAGAGACAAATGCAAAGTCCTGCATAGGGAGGGAATAGACCTGTGCACCAGCACAGGCTGGGTGCCAAATGCATAGAAAGCAACTCTCTAGAGTCTGGCCTGAGGTCCTCAGCTTAGCCTGAGTCAACAAGGTGTCCTTGCAGCAAAGACCAGCTGCATACAGGGCTGTATAGCAAGCATGTTAGCCAGCAGGCTGATTGAAGTGATCCTTCGCTCTTTTCAGCTCTTGTGAGACCATATCTGGAGTGCCATGTCCAGTTCTGGCCTTGCTGGTAGAGGAAAGATTGGAGTGAGCCCACCCTTGGTGGTGTCAGGCCACCAAGCTGCCAGCAGACTGGAGCATGTGGTGTATGAGGAGACACATAGAGACCTGGGCTTGTTCAGCTTGGAGAAGAAAGGGCAAAGTGGGGAGTCTGATTGTTGTCTACAGCTACCTAGAAGAGAGCATAGGAAAAATGGCCCCAGACTCATCTTGGAGGAGCAACAGCTGAAGGGCAAAAGGCAATGGATGCAAATTGCAACAAGGGAAATTCTGGTTAGATGTTAGGAGAAACGTTCACCGTGGAGGTATTCAGACACTGGGACAAGGGCCCAGAGAGGATGTGGGATCTCCATCCTTGGAGGCATTCCAAATTTGACAGGAACAAGGTGCTGAGAAACCTGACCTGCCTGGAGCTGCTCTGAGCAGGAGGTAGGATGAGCTAACCTCCAGGTGTCCCTTCCA
Organism: Phaethon lepturus; assembly: GCF_000687285.1. Taxonomy (NCBI): domain Eukaryota; kingdom Metazoa; phylum Chordata; class Aves; order Phaethontiformes; family Phaethontidae; genus Phaethon; species Phaethon lepturus. The sequence goes on along the minus strand of NW_010535190.1, from coordinate 26,337 downwards.
ACCTCTGTATGATGTGGCTCTATTCCATGTGTATCTGTGATTTGCAGCAGCCAAAACAAAAAAAAAAGTTAAAGTTTTCATCTTCCACAGAAATCAATGCTTTGTTTTAGCTCAGGGAACTAAATGTCATCTCCCTCATGGTCAGTAAAATCTTACTGGATAAAGGGTGCTCCTTCCTAAATTGTTGTACAGTGTCCTTGCTGTGCTTCACTCCAGGAATAGCTACATTTCACAGTCAGAGGAAATGATTCCTACCTCCATGCAATGCTCAAAGTGAAGTACCATCACAAGTAAGATCTGTGGTGATTAATCTCACATTGCTGTAAGTTCATATGTAGCCACTGTGCCATCAAAAAGCCATCAGGAAGAAAAGCTTGTAAATCCTTCATTTGGTTGAAATTCATTTTATGGCTACAACGTAGCTATTTCTGGTTATGTCCTTCTGGCATTACACACAGAATCACAGCTTTAAGGTCCTGTTTCCAACGCAAAAACCAGGTCTCTGGAGGCCTTTTGGAAGATGGTATCCCTGATTGCAGAGGGGACTATAGTCAGAAGACTAGAGAATTATTAGCAACAAGAATTACAACCCTTGTGGAAGGTAGTTGAGGACCCTGTAAGGTGCCAGACTGAGGTACAACAGGCTGTGATGTCTCCAGGAGACAAAAGAGACCTTAGAGAATTTCTATTTCTTACCTAGCACTTTGAAAAAGCACAGAAGCTGGTGGAGGAAGGACTGGCTTAAATATCTGAGAGTGAAATTATCTATACCAGGAATGTGGGAAGAGCCAGCAGAGCTAGTTAAAGCTGCAGAGAAAATATGCAAGTTGCTGCACTCTGTCTAAAAGATTTGGAAGAATCAGAACAGCTTTTGCTTAAGATATAAGGGGACACACCAAGGCCATTAATACCGTGGATCTAAAAGGCAACAGACCCCCACTGATAAATCTGAAACAGCTGAGATGCCAAGATTCCGTCTACTGAAATGCAGGGTATGTGCAGGAGTTTTGTGTGAGTGCTGGTGGGCAGGTATCAAAGGGTCCCAGAGGAAGTCCCCTGCCCTGGGATGCTGCAGCCCCTTGTTCGTGGAAAACAAGGTTTTTCCCTTCTCTCTCACAACCTCTAGTGGCCGAAATGCACAATTCCAGGCAGAAAGTTCTTCCTGGAGTCAACAACGGCTGCTTCCCACAAGATTTTGATGCATGTCCCGTAAGTGGAAAGGGGAATCCCACAAGAAAAGACCTGCAAAAGTGTCTGCACTGGGGCAGGATTCCTTAACCTTAATGACAGATGTCTTAGCACACCCGTTTTTAAAAAGCCTTCTTGGAGCATTGCAAAGCTTTCTGCCTCTGTCCCAGTGCTGTGATTTTGCTGGTTCAGCTGCTGCTCTGGCATGGGAGAAAAAAAAGAGAGAGAATAATATTTGATATACTGTATCTCACTATTGCGCCTCTGTCTAAACTTCCAACTGCTGTCATCCCACAGTCCCTTTACGACTGGTATAATTTTATAAAGAGATTTAATACATTTCCATTACACAAATCACATACTAACAGAGAGCTTGTTTTCCTATGTTTTTGTCTTGCTTTTGCCACTGAATTACAGGATGACCCCTGCAGCAACGATAGAAAACGCGCACATGGAAATGTTACCGTAACATATTTTTTCAGCTGGTTTAGCAGCTGGATACAAGCAGGAAGAGCCAAACACAACATAACCTGCTGGCTCTCCCAGGCCCATTCACTAATGATGGTGTAGTGTGACCTGCTGCTGGAGAAAGCACCCGAAGGCCAAGCAGCAGTTCTGCAAATACTGGGTACACTCTGGCAGGAAACAGGACCTCACAGTACACCTAATACCACTTTTTTTTTCTGTTTGGGCTTTTTTTTCTATTGTGGACTTTCTGCTTTTTTCTCATTGCCCATTGCATATAATCATAATCCAAGCCTCATAAATACTACTAATACCAAAACCCGAGACACGGGGAGGAAAGGTGGTGACTTCTGGTTATGAAATGACCTAGTGAACAGAGGTAAGAGTGGAGCACAGAAGCTTTGAATACAGCTTTTTTATAGCTTGAAATGCTGTGGCAACTTGGAAATGATTATTCTGCCCTTTAGAGCCATTGCAAGCCCCTTGCTGGGATTTATGGCCCCAGCTGTAATGCTCTGCCCTTCATTTACAGTCTGAAGGCTTTGCTGCGTAATTTTCATTTTGTATGCACAAAATCAGGTTCATGGTCTTAAGAATATTACTAGATAGCAAACGGTGCTCAGTAACAGGGGATCTTGATGAATATGGTCTCCTGACTTATACCAGGGACCAGCTCTCTCCTTTTTATTTGGTCAATGGCTGCTACTGGTGAGCTGCTGGCTGGTGATGTTGCAGGACAGGGCAGTACCTGGAAGCTTCAGATCTCCCTTGTATTCCTCCAGTCTCCCGCAACCCTGCTTGCCCCATGGTATCACTCTACCTTTGAACTTTACCTTCTTCCTTTTATTTTAAGGAAGGTCCTTAATGCTAACAAGGCTTTCTTTTGCTTCACTAGATCTTTGCTCCCACAGGTCAAAGATACCAAATGCTGTATTTCCCTGCATGACTTCTGAAGGGGAATGGTCCCCATGGCCCAATAGGCCCAAGCTGCAACTGTCTATGCACACACAACTCTTCTCAATAGGTATTGTATGAAAAAAGCACTGCCCAGAAATGGGACCGCGTGGGAAAAATCTGAGAGCTGTGACCTGGGTGTTAAGGGATAGCCCCAAGCACATCACTCTACCTGCAATGGACAGGCAAAGTTTCCACCTTCCCAGTGAGGTCTCAGGACATTCTGCTGGTTGGTAGGAGATTTGTTTTGCACCAAAATCTATGCCAGCGCTGAATGGCAGGCTCTGTGCTCAGCCAGAGTGATCACGTCCCTGGAGGAAACACTGAGTTCCTAAGCGCTTCCAAGCTGTTAATTCCTGAATCTTATTAACAAGAGCCGGCTCAAACATCTGAGAACAGATGGCAGCAACACCTTGCTCCTGCCTCCACTGGCAGCGAGCCCACGAGGCCTCTGTGCTGCTCCATGGTATCCTATATAAAAACCAGATTGCAGGAGCTATGAACTACTTGGGAGGGCCAGGGATAATCTGTCCTATCCCCCCTCACAAATGCTGTTTTTTTGCCTAGAAAGACCATCATCATCATCTTCTGCAAGTACCTTCCCCCCATACCTTCTCTTTAGTCCTCTGCTCTGTACTGTACGCTGAATAAAAGTTACTGTTTTCCCAGCTGGAAATGGCCCCTTCTCTGCCTCCCTTATTCTCAGAAGACCTCACAAATGTTTCACTGCTACCTCCAGCAAGGACTGGTTCCTTCTGTTGCTCATTAGGGAGTTAAGAGGTTCCCTGGGCACTTCCCAGTGAAACTGAGCCCATTAAATGAATGGCAAGCAACATCTCTGGGGATGGGGAGCGAAGTTACACAACAGCTGCTTGGAAACAGGCAGTTTGTTATGTGTGCTGGTTTTAGAGACTCGGCAACACTAAAAACAAAAGCAACTTTCAAGTCCAAAACAGTGGATTTAGGTCACTGATACCCTGGGGATAATCTAGGGGATATTGGTGATGGGAGGCAGGCAGCAGGCGCTGGGAGCTTATGCTCAGAGCCCGGATGTGCACCCGGACATGCACAGAAAGGCGGGCGTACTGGTCCCTTCTGTGCTCTGGGATATGGGTCCTGCTGTGCTGCGCACTAGGAGTGTTAATCCTGGAGTGTAATGTGAGACAGAGCCCTGTTCAGCTTGGACACGTTGCTGGTGGTTTGGTAAGTGAGTGTGGTGGAGGCTTGCAGGCTTGGCTCAACTAAGCCACATTACCAGCATCCTGGACAAGAGGAATTTCTTGTACAGAAGGAAACTCCATACAATCAGTACAGATACAGCTTTAAAACCCTGGTCAGTTATGCCATTTTTGTTGACTTACAATCTTAGGAGTGCATTGTGTAGCTCCTGCAACTGTTGCTCTAAGCTATTGTAAAATTACCATCTTACAAAGAAAGCAAGAATCATTAGAAAAAAAATTATGCAACTGACCAAAGACACTTGAGGGAGGGAGCAGTCTTAAGATCTGCAGGACAATATAGATATAAATATCTTATGGAAAAGAATATCCTGGGTAATTTGTCATTAGTGTAGTGACAAAAGCATTGGCAGCAGAAGCAAAGGCCTCATCTTCAATAAAGGGTTGAAGATAAATCACTATGTGTAGGAGGTCTGTACTCAATAATTTATTTTGTTTAACAAAAAAAATTTCTAAAAATGCAATTATCATGTTTGGCAGAGGCAAAAAGAAATGGCAGAGTATGATCTCCATCCTCTCAATAACAACAGCCTCTGCTGTGGATTCTGTAATGCTAACCATTATCATGGGCCAGATCCCAAGTTCCTTTACTCCATCCTTACCCTGGCAAACGCCTGGACTTGCTTTTGGTGGACATCACTGCTCAGCAGCTGTGAGGGGTAGGTGCATTGCAGGAGCGAGGCAGATTGTCTCTGGCCCGTTGGTCTGCCATAGCTCTGCATAGCCAACTTCCTGAAGCTAGGCAAACCTCTTACAAAGAAGGGCTTCAGAAGGAAAAGGAGAATTCCAAATTTAAGCATGGGTTTTGCAGAGACATCAGCCACCCACAGAGCTCCCATGATTGATATGGGAGGCAGCCAAGGGGCTGCTGCAGCGTGTGAACCCCCCTTCGCAGGTCTGAAGAAATGTGCAAGAGGAGATGTGTTTTTTGAGAAATTGGTCTCATGATGTGTTCAGTTCACTGGAAATTTTGGAAAGTTTTCTGCTCTGATCCTGTGCATTATTTCTTCCCTCTTTAGGAACTGCACTAGCTATTTGGAAATATTTCTGCAGCCTCCTTTCTGAATTAATTTCTCTATGTTTTTTCCTACTGTCCATTATTAGTTGTTCTGCCTACATTGTATAACAACAACAACAACAGTAACATGAAGAAACTCTTCAGGTCCAGAGGCGTTAAGAAAATGAAGACTGAATCAGCTGAACTTCTAACATATGATTTTCATTTTTTCATTAAAAACAGCTAGTCTGGAAAAGCAAGGGTGTTTGGGTATAATGTAATAACAGCACTGCAGACATCTATTCTAAAGAAAATAGCACTATGGACCTTGAGCCTTATAAGAGGACCCACAAATACAGCTGGAAAAATAATTAGATACTGTATTTTAAGATATTGGTCTAAATATGGTAAACAAGACTATCAACAAGTCTGTAAGTATAATTTTTTTCTCTCCTCCAGCTTTTCAGCATTCTTGGAAGGACTTATCTAAGCAAAATCCCAGCATACATAACTGACTGGCCCTTCCCAAAGGTACAAGGATAAAGCCCTTTGCAAGTGGCTATTAAGAAAACTTGGCAACAACAGCTTGCAGGATGAGTCCTTGCCAAAGATTAATAAGCAGTTCCACAAGCAGTGGAACTAATGAAGCCTCATTTCCTACACGTATTTGCAAAATACAGCTACTATTTGCAAATACAAAGAATTTGTACTTTGTAAGTACAAACATAAAAACTTTCTAACCGAATTGTTCTAAGACTTTGTTTTCTCTAGGCATGTTTATAAAATTCCTCCTGCACTTCCCAAAGCAACCAGTTTTCATGAAATGTGTAGAAACACCTTTCAGAACTATTTTTGAAATCTCTGCTTGCCGAAGTTGTTGAAATCAGCAACCAGATCAAAAAGTTACTGGGAGGATGCACCTATTGATACACCAAGTGATTGTACAAGCATTGGTTCTGTGGGAAGCAAGGGACTAAATGAAGTTGTGAAAGAGAACATCATAGAAGAAAGCATCCATTTCTTAGCAGTGTTGCATTGACAGGAGCTGCAGGGCATCATCCCCCAATGATTAGTGCTGAGACATAGAGTAGCTAAGAATGATCCAGTCCAGCTCCTTTGATTACAATGACAAAATCTTCAGTGTCTTTTGCACCACATCCAGAGGATGAAGTGTTCAGTGAGGTGGCTAAATCTATGTACGATACAGAATAACTGAAAAACTTCAAAAGGCCCTAGTACAGGCTGCTCCTTTTAAATCCAATACATGTTTTGACATATGAACCAAAAGTTATGTAAGTGGGACAAAGTGATGGCAGATGGAGCTCTCTGTATGCCAGTGTAAGTTAAGGGAAGCTGGAAAAAAAAAAATCACTTACCTAATATTTAAATGAAAAATTCTGAATTAGAGCTGATTTCAGGGAAAAGCTCTGGGCACCTTTGTGAATAGCGCAGTGTTGAGATAGAAAGCTCAATGCAGAGCAAAGCAAAACCAAAATAAGATGTCATGTATTATATAGGTCAGGAACATATATATTTCCACAATAATTCCTAAATAAATCAGCTGTGTATCTCCACCTTGAAATCAGTGTTAGGTGTGATCACTTCCGTAACAAAGGGGCAGACAAGAATAGAAAAGGCAGAAAATAAAACAGCACCATAATCACTGGGACAGTGGAGGCTGTGATGGGAGAAGGGAATGAGTGAGCAGGATGATTTAGCTTTGGGAAGAGTTGAGTTAGAGGAGAGACAAGCACAATGAATTTCTAATTTGACCTTTAATAAAGACTCTTGTCACTTTCTGAGCACCTTCCATGATTTTATAGGAATTATAAACTTAGAAGTTACAGAACACCTGGTGTAATAAAGAAAAATCTTAATTTTATGCCTCATACAATTTTGAGACAAAAAGAATGGCTGAAAATGTGACCAAGACAAGTATCTGTAGTAATAAAATTAGAATTAATAAAGTTGCCGATGGTGAAAGCCTCTCAGTTCTTGTGCCTCTTGTCTTAGGATTCCCATTCAGCTTTGCATAGCTCAGTAAAGCTGATTCTTCCTGCTGTTCTTTAAGGACAGCAGCATCCACATGGGGAAATACACTTGAACTGCAGAGAGCTAGAGCTGAATATGGACAGTGAGAAAAAGCCAGTGTAATCCTGGTTTCTGTCACAAAGGCATCACTTTGAGAGAGTGCAGAGTTATCTTTTCTGCAGCTCCCACACAGTTACAAATCTCTGTTCTGAAAATATCAGAGGTTTTTTATTTTAAAGCTGCATCGTCTCTCTGGACTAACCACCTGAGGGCAACATCACACATGCAATGGGACACACAGGGCTCCTATGCCTGCAATATTGCGCTTGCTTCCAGGAACCGCATTACCAGAAAAATCGTGGCAAATGAGAAACAGTTCAAACAACAGCAACAAAGATGATTAGGAAGCTGGAGCTACTACGCAGAAAAACATTACAAAAGCAAAATCTAGTTTGCCTAAAGGATGATTGATTAGGAGCAGGATCCTGGCCTCCAAATATTTGAAGAGTGAAGAGAAATGATTCAGCTTAATACAGGAACATAGAACTACAAGTAATCAGTAGAAATGAGGCAAGGAAAATGTGCCTGGTGTTCCTGTTGTTTCTTACCTGTGAGATACTGGGCTGTGAACTGGGGCTATTCATATTCTGATTCTCTAATGAAAGATCAAAGCTCTGACAGGGTAAGCATAGTATGGGCCAGGAATAGAGACCCTTGGTCAAGAAGAGCAGTTCATAGTCTACATGACAGTCAGGAGATGACTAGTGGGTAAAGCACATAAGTGTTGTGGGAACAGGAAGATAGGGATACCACAAAGTAGGAAATTATTTGAAAAAGAGAAATCACTCCTCCAAGAAAAGTGTCGTAATTCCCAGGAAATCCAAGCTGTTCTCCCCCATCCACAACTTTCAAAATACATATAGTCCCAAGAAGGATCTTTCTTCTTTGCCAGCCTATGACATATTTTTGGGGGTGCTCTAGAACAATACTGATTTCAGTCCAGGGCTACTTCTCCACCCTCCCATGCCTTTCCAAGAAAGCAGGTATTTGGGCCCTTGGTCAGGCATGACAGTTGCTGGAGGCAGACCATAGGACACATCACCATTTTCCCTGATTCTGGAGCATTATTTTTCTGGTGGGGAGGAGAGCGGAGGCATCCTGTGTGCAAACACTGACATAGTGCCTAGAACAAGGTGTGGAAGGGAGCACTGAATTTATAGTATTGATGTGAAGTGCCACCTGTGTGTGCAGACAGCTCTAGAGAGGGGACACAGAAGTCCTGCCTGCCCTGCAGTCCAGGTTTGGCTTCCTCACTGCATGAATTTGTCTACTGTAGAACAACTTTGGCAGAGCCTCATGGCAGTAGGCGATGCGGTGTTCACCATTCTGATGGACCAGTAGTGAGCCATGGGCTGGAAGGGCTGTGCTGGATGGACCCAAGGGGACTGAGGACCAGGCACCATGCAGTGTGGACACAGCTGAGCACCTCTAACAGACACAGGATGGCCATGATGGAAGCGGTCCAGCCTCATCCCTTCTCAGGGCCAAGCAGCCTTCCCCAGGTACCTGACAGGGTGGGAGAGAGGTGCAAGCAGCCTTGCAATAAGGGGTTGAGGAGGATAGGACAGGGTGAGCTGGATGCACTGGGCAAGCTACCAGAGCTGTGGTGCCACAAGCCCTAGTGCTGCCTGAGCTTCTTCAGGACAAAGAGTGGATTTAGCAGCCTGGGAACATACATAGTTGGCAGGATCACGCCGTGCCAGTGCTGAAGGCAGAGCTAAGCTGCAGAGCTAAAGCTGTGGCACTCGGGGGTAGGTTAGCATCCATCCTCTGCTCAGGAAGGGAAAAGTTTACAGTGTTCACATGGGGCTCTGTGTGCCCCTCTAGGCACAACACAAGAAAATAGTGTTAAGACAGGAGCATGTCCCATCACTTGATTGGAGCTGCCAGCCTGCCCAAGTTAGCAGTGCTCAATAAAGCAAGTGTTACAAACCAGGACAGTACAGGAGTGGCATCTCCTGTCTGCTCATCTAAGCTCAGTCTGCACTTCTGCCATATCCAGCAAATACTCAGCGTTGTGGCACTGAGTGGGTGTTTTTGTGCAGGTCTTGGAGTTACTAACCCTCACCACCCCCAGCTCTCCTGCCCCATTCCCCTCTCAGTATCTCTTGCTGATGAAGTCTGAGTCACACTGGTCTAGCTGAGAGATATCTCTTTCCCCACTTCTCCCTCAGCCAGCTGTTAATCATCTACGTGGCACCCAAATTTAAACCTCCCCATGCCAGGCTATACCTTTCTGTTCCTCCATTAGCTACTGATGGGGCCACACCAGCCCTTGGAACATGCCAGTGTGAAAATCAGCTCCTCACACAGAACTCCCTGCAACCACGGAAAGCTGTCCAGCATTTTCATATGTGCCTGGCCCTTAGGTGGAAGTGGAGTGGGCTCAGCTAATCCTGAAGGGAAATGATTAACAACTGTAGACTTGCATCTCAGTGGCATGAGATTTGGGATTCATCTTCTTAAAAAGTGCAGAGCCAAAAGCTTCAGGGTGATCTGGGGCCACTGCAGAGCCCTGGAAAAGGAGCAATTCTGGACCTGTCCAACATGTGGAGTGCCCCGTTACACCAGGACTTTGCAGAAAAATCCACAAGACGTTCCTTATTTAAAATGCAATTGGAGAAGGGAATGCTGCACAGGCAGGCTCATCTAGCTCCAAGTAGTCATGATGTCAACAGCAGTGAAGCTGCAGTAGTGTGGTCTAACAAGCTTGCTCAAGCCCCTGACTAGACTTGACTGGCTTTCCTGGAAGTCTGTCTTGCTGTTACTTCATCCTTGTTAGAGTTTATATACAGTTGCTATGCTGCAATTAAACACTGATGCTGTGGTAGGAATGCCCTAAGTGTGATGGAGCCTGAAAATTTGGGAAGCAGACCAAGCTCTAGTAACTAAAATGACCCCAAACAGAAAGCAATAAAAGACAGCAACCCCTCCTTCCCTTCTAAGATCCCCTATTTAAGAAAGAAAATCCTAATTCTTCTATCAGTCCCATTATAGGACTGAACTGTACCAATGATAACAAGCCCTTAAAAAAAATAAATGGGCAAATCTACTGACTCTTCTCAGAGGGCTTATTTGCAAATATGGCTAACCAGATCCCTTCCCTACAGTTTGCAGCAATATTTTTTTCCCCTGAGATCGAGAAGTCAACACTCAAATACATCAGCCTATCTCAGACCCTGGAGGCAGACTAATGCATCCTCTCTGCTAGATGATTATCCCCACAGCCTGCTGTTTTCAGGTTCCTGTTAAAGATTAATAATAAAAGAGCAAACAGCTTTTGTTTTCACCCTAATACTGATTCAAGCCTGGATCTCTGTTTAAGCAAAAGCAAACCAAGCGAGTGTTCATTTGTTTTGAGAACCACTGGTTCCCAGGAAAGAGGACAAATTTCTCCTTCTGTCTTCTGGATAATTGGTATGGGCAGCTCTGTGCCCTTTTGGGCATTCATGACTCGATGGCACAGTGGCTGGGAGCCAGAGCACATAAGCCCATAAGACAGGCCCCTATTCTGCAAATTTAGAAGAAATTGTTAGGGTCAAAAAAAGCAAAGTGATTTTCCAATAGAGGGCACTAACCCATGGCTTTTCTGGCAACCTAAAGCCCTATCTGGTCTTCACCAGCATCCTCTGCAGTTTGCCAAACTGAATCTCAGGGTATCTCTGAGACAAAGATGAGAAGGGGAAAGGAGGAGACCAGTACTGAAGTACTTATTGCTCCGTGTTGGTTTCTAGTATCTCCTACCCTAAGGTTCCACTGTTGCAAAGCAACATACAAAGGGTATCTGGCAATGCATTCAAGTACCTGACCTGTGCAGTAACATGAAGAGGGAGACACAAACTGTTCTGTTACGGAAGACATGGCAGAGGTCCCCCTAACTGGAGGGGACATCACCAGTAGGAAACTGTTTTGTTTTTCCTGGCAGCCCCTTCCCGGCTTTGCAGGGTCCTTGCCCATAGGCTGTTTTCCTGGGAGAAGCAGTCAGCTTTGTGTGATTTCATCATAGCCTGTTTTCACTGGTTTCTGGAAAATAGAGCTGTTGGTTATGAGCGTGAAAGAAAAAAAAGGGATGAGCCTCTGAACAGCAACCCGTTGAAAAGCAGTAGCTTGCACAGCTATATGGGCTCCCCAGTCATGACAGCCCCTGCCTGCTGCACCGACCCTGAGGGAGGAGGTGTAAGAAAGTCCAGCACCCTCCCCCTAGCACTGAGACAGGTACAGGAAAAGGTGTCCAAATATCTGCTGGTAGGTCACCAACAGGTCACAACCATCGCTGGCTACAGAAATTCTGTCTGTGTGATAGCTCCTCCCTCTCAGATGCATGAGCAAGGCAGTAGCTCAGCTTTCTAGGTGCTTTCTCACTCTTTTACTTTAGCGGCAGGGTGCTGTTAACCCATCCTTTCTCCTTTGACTTAAAGAGGAGGAGAGAGCGTCCACCAAAGCAGAGACACACTGGCCAACATGAAATGATGTTGGTCTGGGAAATCTGGAAGGCAGCAACCCCCTCCACTTAGGGCCTCACGCCTTATCCTCTCTTGCTCTGAGTTTTGGGAATATAGATCCAGCCAGCTTTGTCTTACAGCTGGACATGGAGAAGGGTCATTTCACAATCCTTTGGAGCTGTGCTGGGTTTGCTGGCCTCCAATATCTGTCCCACTGTGTATTCCTGACATCCCTTTTCCATCTGAACTATTCTACCATGTGCGATACTGCCAGTGTTACTGCTCCTGACTGCAGTGAGCTGTTGTGCAGAAGCTGGTGCCTCACTACTTCAGCTAAGTTCAATCCTGTATACGTTCCTCTTGCTGGTGACTTCCTGGATGAAAAACATTTGCATGGATCCTGTCCCTCATGTTTCAAAGGGCTCAGAGGTGGAAAGCAATTAACATTATCCTACTGTGCTTCCTGACCTGGAGGAGTTGCAGGGATGCCATCAAACACCAAGGCAGAAGGAAATTATCTAGTTTCACACATTGTTTGGAAAGAAAAGCATCTCCCTTCCTGAAGTCTGTCTAAATCCTTTGTATCACAAGAAGCCTTCACCATCCAGGCTGCTGCCCTGGATGCTGCTTTGTGAGTTTCTTCAGCAGGGGGTTAAATGGAGAAAGATGCCACAG
>NW_010535190.1:0-14256 GCF_000687285.1 Phaethon lepturus | reverse complement strand
AGGAGACCATCTTTGGCTCACTTCCCAGGGTTGCAGTGAACTTCTGGAAGCAGCAGTGGAAGCTGAGAAAACACAGGGCCTTTGTGGAAGACCGTTAGTACATTATTCCCTTCTTTCCTTTTCTCCTAACGCAACTGAGTATGTTCCATGGCATATGCACGAAGTTAAAAGCATCCATGGATCCAGGGGAGCGGGCCCTGCAGATGCAGACACTCACTGTGTAATGTGGTGTGAGTCAAAGGAAGTCCTGGAGGTTGTCCTGACATGAACCCCTGGTAATCAAAACAACTGGAAGCAGTGACATGAAGGGGAACCAACTTGCATGGTTCAGCTCACCAGATGGCTTCTGGTGAGCTCTGTGAAGCCTGAGTCTAGCAGAGCAAGAGGAGTTGTACTGTCAGAAACACACTTGGGTCTGTAGCCTGCACAGTCTTCCAACACATCCCAGCCTCAGAGAGCTCTTCAGTCCCAGGAGCACTGCCTGCCTGAGGAACTGCCATCCAGGAGAGTGGCTGGGGATGTGCCAGAGCATGCAACTCATTACACACAAAAGCACTACAACAAAACATAAAAGAACAAGAGATTAAAGGGAAACAGATGTTGGCTGATCTTGTCCGCCCTGCTCCTGGGAGGTAGCCCAGTGCAGCTGCTGTCTGCCCCAGGCTCTACTAACTCAGGGTAGCAGGGATGGGATCCTTGCAGCTTTGCACTGCTCTTCAGAGGACAGTAATGAGTATGGACCTGCTGGAACCCTCTTCTGCTGTGGCAGTTTGTTTCATGGGGCAACCTTTCTGTAAAAATTCATTTAAATGAACCCCTGTGATCATAAGACATGAGCATTTAACTGTGGGATGCTGGGCCCCACTGAGGTGAACCACCCAATCCATAATGGGAAAGGAGTTCTGAACCACTGGGTCATTAGTCCCAAGCCACGTGAAACCATTCATGATGCCAAGCTTGCCATCAGAAAAGCCAGAACAGGCTACTGACACTACCTGACTCTATAACACAGTTCAGCTGCCAAAACTAATTTTTCTCACTTAGTGCATAAGCCACATTATTCCCCATTTTTGTATCATTTTCCTGCCATCCTTTCAATACTCTGTCTATCCCTGCCTCCCTTGTTCTGCACTCTGCTGTATCAAGCCACCACTTACTCATGCAATGGCTAGACTCCCTCTCCTCAAGTCCTCCTTGTTTACCCTCTTTTTTTTCCTAAATCCTCAGGGAAATGCTGCCACCCACATTGACATCTCTGAAGGATTTTCAAAGGTGCCTCAGCTGGTTTCTGGAGAACTTATGCTCCGGTGTTAATTAGACAGTACAAAAAAGCCCAGTCCCTAGAGGGTCCTGATGGAGAGGGATGGGAAAAAAAACCTAACCAAGAAGAAACAGCCCAAACTGAACAGCTTACCCTTTTCTGAATATTCTCCCTCAGTATCTCTAAGCCCTTTCTACTGTTTACTGATCCCTCCCTTCTGCCAGTCCCCATCACTGAGAGCTATTGTCCATCTAATGCAGAGCAGAACACGCCAGTAAGCTTCAGCCAAATTCAAGCCATTAATTGTAATGTGCCTACCACTATAGTATCCACAAATAGCTGTGAAATCCCAGAGGATTAAGCTTGAACACATAATGGCAGAAACTGGCCTCTTGCTTTTTATTTGCATATAATGACTCACTCGTATACATTTGATAACTGAGGAACTCCAGCTGTAACCGTGCAGTGGAGCTCATTGCCTTCCAGCCTGGGATGGCACTTTCCCCCATGGGTGTATCGCAGTTCTTGCCTTCCCCATCTCCTATACACTCAGAAACAGGAGAGGGAGTCATCCTTGCTGGTGCATCTCTTGGTCTTTCCTCACACCTTGCCATATGTTCTGGGCTGCTGCACTCACAGGGCTCTGCTGAAAGCCCAGCAACATGGCTATAGCTCTGAGATCACACTAGACCTTCCCTGCAGGGCCACCTTAACAACGCACCGCTTACCCCTGCTTGCAGCTGGGCCTTCCCCAGCACCCAATGCCACCAACAGCACCTTCCCTGTGTCTCTCCTGATACAGCATCATATGCTACCTGATCCTTGCAAAAAAAGAACACCTTTCTCAGCAGGTGTCCTGAGCCCCCCAGGAAGTGTTTGCTGTTCTCTGTTTGCAAATCTCTCTTCTCATTTATCAGGCCAGCCTGGTCACTCATCACCTCCTGATGTTAATGCTGGAAGATAGGGCCACTGAGTGCAAGAGTGGCAAAGCTGTCATGCTCCAGCTGGGCAAAAGTGGAGCCTCACTCAGTAAATATTGACACATCTGCAAGCAAACAGAAGGCAGCTTTCAGCAAGCAGCTCTCTGGCTCCCTGAGCTGATGCTGGACCAGAGACGCTTGGTGCTTTGTGGTTATGAGCTGCTGTTTACAGAGGGCAGGATGCTGGAATGGATCTCCAGCAGCTGTGACGACAGTGGCAAATTGATGGGCTCACAGGAGCCACCAGCTGTGTGCCCACTGCCCACCTGCAATACAACAAGTGGCTGCAACCACTTCAGCCTCTGGGAAAACAAGCTGTCTTTTCCATCCCTCCATTAAAAAGAGACAGCACATAACAATTTTGTTCCAATTCTTTAGTTCCCCTGCTATCCTGTTTTAAAACATTGCCCTTAGTATTTAGGGGCTTATTGTACCTTCTGTAAGTTGTCAGGTTTAGGCAAGTCACAGGTGCAAGCAAATATAAACACAGAAATAATCTGATTGAGTTCTTCTCATGGGTCCATGGAATTGAGTAGCCAGTCATTAGCAGCATCAGTTCTTGCAGAAATCCCAAAGTTTAGTTCTTATACCTTATAAAAACTACAACTTAACTTACATCCTGAAACAGGAGTTTTACACCCCCTTTCAGACTACTGCCTGGTAGCTGAATGACCACATTCTCTGCAGAGGTGGAGCAGAGCTCCTACGCAAAGAAGAGATGGGATTGCAAGCAAGGGGTTGTGATGGATTGGGTTCACTTCCTGGCCCACCCTCTCTGTGACTTTGGGCAAGTTATTTGATCTCTTAATGTTCTAGTTCCCACCCATGAAAAGGAGGTGATAATGCTTTCTCTCTCCAGCTCTTTCTTTTACCTACTTAGACTGAAAGCGACTTTGCTTTTTTCTGTGCTTCTGTGTTTTCTGTCTGTTTGTATTCCTACAACAATTAGATTCTGTTCCACAGCAGAAGTTCCCTGGTACTGCAGTAAATGCAAATAATTATATGTTCTCATTTAGAGCCTGTGGGCACCATCAACAGCCAGATCCTAAACTGGCACTGTATGGAGATATGTGATTAGTCCCTTTAACCTCCTTTCCTGAACGTCCAAGTTCTTTCTTTACATTTGTTTCCACTCCCTGGTTTGTTTCTACTACCTGCCCCTCACTTGCAGAGTAAAGACAGCAGTTAATCCCCAGTTCCTTTCTCCCGCATGAAATAAACAATTAAAGTAATGTGCGTGCTTTGGAAAGAGAGCAGATCCCTGCCACTGAGCATATGTCCCATCTTATTCCTTGCTGTCTCTTGCCATTTTTCATTTCTAAATCAGACTGACAGTTTCTTAGAGCAGGGATGTTGTCTCAATCAGGGAGCAAGCACAGTGTGCCTATAGCGCTGCAGTACACTTGACAGGCCCTTGGTGTAGGAAGGAGTTGTACTAGGAAGAGTTTCTTATTTCTTAATCTCCTGGAGTAAATCAGTCACTGGAAGTTTTCTGTCAGACAGCTCCTTTGCTGAACCAGGTGCTGGGTGATGACAGGTACCAAAAGCGGGGAAGAGGAGGGTGGAAACTGCAGCCTAGGGACAGTGGAAGAGAGCCCAAGGATTTGGTTGGTGCAAGACCAAATGTCTCAGTGCTACAACAGCTACAGCCCAAGTGCTGAGCAGTGCCAGAAGGCACCTAAGCGTTGCTTCAACAGCACAGGGTCTTCTGATCCAAACCTCAGCTTCAACAAAGCAACTGTTTGATAGTAAATGATTTCAGCTGTTCCTCTCCTTTGGCTGTCCCTGCGCTGTGTGGCCTCTGCAGAGCACCATAAGGAAACCCACAGCTCCAGGCTGGGGTCAGTTCTTTTGCCAAGATCACTGGAGATCATGTCAAACCCAGGGCCAAAACTGCTGTGTGCCTCCAGCACTGGCAAGTCTACCAGCACAACTGCATTGCAGGGAATGATTGTAACAAGGCACATGCTGGAGATCCAGGGGAGGGACAGAGACAGAAAAGGGAAACATAGCAAAGAATGCAAAGACAAAGAACGAGACATAGCACACAAAATGGACCTAAAGATAAATTAGAAGGGCAAACTAGTGACGCCTTTTGTTAAATATTCAATGAATGATGGTTTGCACGATTACAGCCAGAAGCAACATTAACAGCAGGCACTGAAACTTCACTGTGTTGGCAAGCTGCATTCCTCTTCCCTCCATCCCTACCACTGCAACAGTGTCAGTGTAGAGCTATCAGTATATAAGATGCTGAAAATTATACCAGGCAAGTTTTTTCCTACAAACTGCTTCCACTATAAGAACATAAAAGTAGTCACCTATGCATGGAAGACAAAATGAAGAGTCCCATTATTTGGTGCCTGGTCTCCTCACTTGACACTGGGAAAAGCGAGACTGGACTGCACTTCTACCTTATGTGCCTAGAAGGGGATGAGCAGTAAATAATTTATTTGGAAGATTTTTCTGGCATGTATGTGTATAGACACAGAAAGGAAACATTGGTTGTTGAAAGGTCAGCATATATTGGTTATGAGTGGGAGAATGTTCTCACAGGAAACACTGAAGGCTGTGCAGAAGTAAACATACCTCCAGCGTGGAGTGGTGTAGTGATCCAGCTGAGTCCCTCTCTGGGGACTGGCTTCCTGGGGATGATGCACAAGGCCCTTGGGGTATTTACATAGCCTGTTCTCTAAAGACCAGCTGCCACTCAGCACAGTTTATCTTCTTTTCCTGATTATTCAGTCTGTGTTTTCTTTGCTCCTTCTGGCTGCCTCTTCCTCCAGTTCCTGGAACTGTGAGGAGCTGAGGCCTCTATAGCACCTGTGTGCGTGCGCCAGGCACCGCAGCTGCTGCATCCCCCGATGCTGAGTGCTGCCTATCTGCCACATGCATTTCCACACTACTGGGCAAATATGGTTACTTCCCGATCCTTTCACGCGTGTTTGTTTCTAAGCCCAGAAACTTTGTCTTTTCCTGCAGCGTGAAAACTCTGCTCTTAGCCCCTGGCACCTACATGTTCTGTGTTTCTTCTGATCATGAGGACTCCTTGAAAAGACCCATCTTCTTGTTGCTACCAAAATTAGGAGCAGAGAGACAGTTCCAGCTTGCCACAAGCCTGGCTGAACTCTAGTAGAGGTACAGGGTATATAACAAGTGAGGATCTTGCAGGATCCTTGCATTTGTGTCCTGTAAAGTCTCCAAATTCCAAGAGCCTTTAAACAGAAACAGCATTTGAAGCGGATATAGTTCTTGTGCTCCTACAGAGGGTCAAAGCCCCTCTTTATTTCTGCTGGCAAAGGCTTGCGTGTCCATGTCTGCTACATCTCCCTGTAGGGACTCAAAAGTCTATGCTCAAATATTTCTTGCGGTCTCCACTTTGGGCTGGAGGAGCCCTGACTTGCACAGGATTTCCAAACACACAAAGATTTAGCAGGCCAGGCTGAACGGCTGGCATCTCTTCAACATAATTCTTAGCCAGAACTTTGCTTACTTCTTGCAACAGCAAGGCTCAGAGGGATGCATTCTTCTTTGTGGAACAGAGAGGGCACTCTCTACTAAGCTTTTGCTGTACAAAATCAGTTCAGTGAAATCCACATTTGCTGCTTGACTGCTCCCTATTTTCACAGGCCTGCTGTTGCGACTACATTCACCATCTTTTTTGACCCAACCATTGCAACAATAAAAAAGTCCACAGGAGTTGCCCGTAGAACACAGTTCACATCTGTTTCTGGAACACAGCACCTGAGAGAGAGATTTCTTCATCTCCCCCAGGTGGATGAAGGTCTTTCCTAGAGCCATAACTTTGCAAAGAAATAATCCTTGTAAAATATGATTTAAAAAAAGAGAAGTAGAGAAGTTCTTACTAAATACACAAACAGAAGCTTCCCTTGCTACATTCAGGTTCTATTAGCATTAAATCTCTCAGTTTAAAAACAGTGAAGGAGGAATGATAATGTTACTATTCATGAGTTGCTCATAGCACCCAAAGAGGTGCTGTTTAATACCACACTAAAGAGAAAAGAGATTTCTTGCATGCTGTCTTCTCCTAAGCAAATTCTTACAGGGTAGGAATGAGTGCCTTGATGTTTTTACTACAGATCAAGGGAGCAGGGGGGCTGGCTCTGGTGGGTACGAAGTCTATGGATGTTTACAAGGTAGGATTTCTACAGCATACAAGGGAGCTAGTCATCAGCCAAGGTTACTTCTAGCTTAAGCAATCAGTTCAATGGACTTTAGCATTGTTATACAACTGTAACCAGAAGCCCTCTGGGAGTTTGAGCCATGCTGTTGTGTTCTCACAACAAGTAATTTGTGAGGCATCTCTCCCCTTAGGAGTCCACATCAGTCAGTAATGTGGAGAAGCTGTGAGTTTTCTTTGGAGAGAGGTATTCCCAATGACCAGAGCCCAGATCATGCTCTAATCATCTCCCATAATGTTATCTTACAGCTTTTTTTCAGAGCATGTGGCCACCTCACAACTGCTTTAACTTTCTCATCAAGTTCATATTGTAGGTTTATAATTTCATTTCTCCATGAAAAACATCAAGCATCGTACCCCACCTTACCACAACTGTTTTAGCACCATTTCTGCTACCGCTGTTCCACTAGCTCCTCATTTGCACTCTGCAGATGAGATCCTGATCCAGCAAAGTCAATGAAAGCTTTGCCACTGACTTCTGACAGACCTAGGTTTCAATCAGTAGCCTCTGGCTGTCACTAAACCTGTATTTTAACCCAGATAACTGTTTCTGATTTCAGTTTTTTTCACAGCACAATTTTTCCAACCACTCAGCAATACACACATCTAACAGCCTACCTGGCCTCCTATTTCTGGTTATATCAAGTAGATATTGTTTTGAAATAGGCTGCAGCTTTCACCTGTCCTGAGCCAAGTTCATACAGCTGTGGCCCATCATTTCAAAGATAAATGATCTCAAGCTGCCAAGATGTGATTCTGGGTTAACAGGGGCAAAAATAAAGCTGTGGTCAAATGAAAAGGAAACATTAAGTTGTTTTGTATTTTAAAACTGATTAAGCATTTACACACAGAGAGCCACTGAAGTATTAGAACTAGGCATCCAGATCAGTCAGTACTGATCAGAACACCTCTCTCCCAAACCAATTACACCTTAACTTATCCCTGCTGGTTGTGGTAGCTGTAGAACAAACAGGGCTTGAGATTGCCTTGTGGTGGTTCTCTGGGAAATGAAATTTAGTTCAAAAGCACTGCTGTAGACCACGTCTGCATGTCTCAGGTGCTCAGACCTTGGCAACAGCCCATCCCACAGTAATTCTGTTGTGCCAGGTCAAGCTTTGCAATGTGTTGTTATTAGCCTGAGGTGAACTGTGAGACACACTATGGCTATCTAAATCAGGAGCCCACCACAGCACCCACTCCCCTGCTCTCAATCCCAGTTTTCTTCCCAATGGAAACCAGGAAGCATGGCAGGGAGGAGACAGAAGAGAGGGCTGACAGTTACATACCTAGGCTGCATCCTGACAAGCAAGAAGGATGCGACTGCAGTGCAAATCTGAGCCTTCAAGCTGGAAAACAGTCCCAGGCCTCGCAGTTCAGATGCACTTTGATGTCTCAAAGGTTGTTGTGAGCATGAAATTGCCCTGTGGATGGCTACAAAGCCCAAACAACTGACTGTGTGAGACCCACCTCATTTTCCATTGGTGTAGTGCTATGCTGCTCACAGTGGGGGCTTGGGCATGTGGTTTCTCTTATTGTAATCGAGGAAACTTCCCTTGCTCAGATCTGCAATGACCTCCAGACATTGCTGGACAAGGACAACGTCACTGCAGGAAATTCAGAGTAGAGGCTGGCAGAAGCAAAGGGAAATATAACAGTTACTTCAGGAAAGCAAGCTGGTAGTCCTCATCATTATCGTATGTGACACTACTTGTACTCCCATACAGACTAAAGACCACAAGTGAGATAAGGGGGAGGATTAATTCTGCTAGGTGATGAACAAACCCAGAGCGACCCTCCACCCTTGCAGTTTACAGGTGTAAGCCAGGCTCATGTAAAGGAAAATTGCTAAAGTTGCAGCATTTACTTGTCCAGTTTTTTACTATAAATTCTTTCACTTATTAAAGATCAGAGAACTGGAAAAGAGATCAAACCAAGAAAGGCTGGAGTCTGCAAGGAAGTCTGTGGCTCAAGCCTACAAATTACGATTTTATAGAGTTAATCAGGTTTGGAGAGTGATGCAGACAATGATAAACAAATCAAGGCAAGAAGGAGAGAGGTAGGAAAGATATTTCAAAGGATTATGACTCTAGATCAGGTTGTAAAGAAGAGTCTTCATGCATGCCCATGAAACCACAAACTGCATTCTCTCTTTAGATCAAGTAGGGGTCTCTAAGCAGACAAGAAGGAAAAATTTTTCCTACCAGAGCTCTTTCAATAAAGAAATGTCAATAAAGATTCAGTTGATTAAAACAATTTCCCAACACAGAGGGTAAGATACATTTTACAGGGTGGCCTATTTCTTCTTTCAGTGACAACCCTTCCCCTCTCAGTTACAAGCGATTACTTAGCTTTTCAATAGCTCTGTTGGAGGCACGCATCCATTTAATAGTTGGAATTTTTCACATATAATTCCCCTCTGAATGGGCTGCGTGTGTTTAAGATTCTACTAAATGAATAGGGACAAATTCTGCTCTTTGAAAATTTGAGGTAAATCTGAAGTATCTGCCCTAATATAGACTTATACTTGTTGTTAAATCAGAGTAAATGAGAGCACACTTTGGCCTCATGATATGCAGCACAGGGGCAGGAATATAATACAACAAAGGGTTACTTTCTAAGTGCTTGTAAGATTCAAGGCAGATAAATAAATAATAATAAGTCTTTGTTTCTGAAAGGAGATATTCAGTCTACCCAAAGCACCATCCAAGTCATTAAAGGATTCCCAGGTGCCAGTATTTGGAAAGGGTATTAGCTATTCAAACAGTTTAGGCAGAGGTCTCTGCTGTTCTCTCTCCTGGGTCATCTCAGATTTCCTCAATCTCTGCCCAGAACTGAGCACAGGCGGGAAAGAAAGGCTGGAAATTTCAGAGAAGTAACATTTTCTGCAGAACTAGAAACAACGTATTTTTCAGTCTTGCAGTAAAAATGAGGAAAACCCTCCTTTGTTAGTGCAACTGCAAGGCTGGCTGGGCAAGGGCCACATGCTGCATGTGGAGGGACAGACTCTGAAGCAGATGCTGTGCAGGGAGCCCTCTTTTCCTCCCCTTTTCAGATATAATTTAGCTGGCTCCACTCTATTACTGGGAAAAGAAACCACACAAAAGTGTTAGCATGATGCAGCTGGGTTGCTCAAAGTAATTCAGCAGCAGGTGAGAAGAATGAATCCACACAGAGGCAAAAGGTTTGCTGAGGGAATGGCTGAGCTCTGCTGACAAGAATCAGTGCCCCAGAGACAGGAATACAAACATCTCTCCAGGTGTTTGATGCTTGAGGGTGCAGACAGTCATCTGAAGCCACGCACCCCACCGGAGTTGGTCTCTGGATCCTGCACATTTTCAAAGGTTAATAGTTCTAACCAGGTGCCTGAGATTGAGCAGAAATTTCAGATTTGGAAGGATTTTCACAAGGAAAGAAAAAAAAAAGGGTGTTGGAAATAGCAATCACCATAGCAAGTGACATGAGAAAAGGCCAATGGTCTCTGACTATCTGGAAAAGGGACAGATGTGGACGTCTCCAATGGGAATAAGCTCTGCCTAGATAAAAGCAAAGCTTACTAGAAGAAGGATGTTTTCTGAAAACATCAGCTTTAGTTAATGAGATCTGGCTTGTCAATTGTTCTGATCCCAGAGTCCCCCTGAGTCCACTTCCTCACTTCTGCTCCAGGCTCTCACCCTGTAGGCCAAAAACGCTCATCCCATTGTCAGCTTGCCACGTGCTTTTCTCACACATGACCCAGGTCTTCATTGCCCCTGTGCTTGTGCTTAATGATTAGAGAGGTTCTGCCTGGAGCCACCTGCAAGCTGCAGACTTGTTTGCCTTTCTTCCAAGGACAAGTTGATTAAACCTTGTTAGACCAAGACTGCACTTACTGATGGCTGCTGGTTCATTCCTCTCTGTGATATGTCTTGTTCATGGCTCTGAATAGCCTAAATCATTCAGGTCCCTGCCACTATAAGACATGCTCTTCCAACACTTTACTGTAGCAACTGCAGCTTGTAGACACAACGTGATTGTCAGTCCTAAAAATGGAACTCTTAAAGGCCAGGGATCATCATCAGCAAGTTGCTTCTACGGAATCACCAAAACAATTCAGCAATCTTTCATGCAGTGCCTATCCTTTCTTAGAATGTCTCAAAAACCTGTATTAGTTAATTGTGAATATAGTGCCAAGACACTAGGATGATGAGCAGCCTGAAATGTGGATAATATCTATGCCAATGCATTAAATCCTCCTGAAGCCTAACCACAGTCAGGACTACACTTACACAGCAGTTTCTCACTGTGCTGTTTTATCTTCCTCAGGATGCCTCAACAGCATCCTCCTGCTGGCAGTTTGACAGGCAGCATGGTGGGAGCAAGGTCAGAGGGCTTCATCTCACCCCTCTGGGTACCTGAAAAACAAAGATAGATATGTGTGTGTTCAGTTGCCAGCCGGAGGAATCACAGCTACTCATGTGATGCCCAGGCAAGATGATAAAATCAGCACATTGGTACTTCCTGCCCTAGTAAACTCTTTATCTGTCCCCTGTGCCAAGAGCAGTCAGGAAGATAGATGCTATTAGGGAAGTGATGAAAAGCATGAAATGAACCTTAAAGACATAGAAAACTTCATGTCACAAAACCAAAAAAGTTCTTGCGCTCTTATGCCTGTCTTTTCCTGAGTAGGGCAGGATAACCACTTTTTTTGGCATATTGCCTGCCCAGGACTATGCCAAAGAGAATCTCCAGGGAAGGCTTGTCACAATCATGCAGCAAATTTCCTTTTTATCTCAGCACAGCTGTTCCCATCCTGACCTACTAGCCTGATTCCTTGCTGACTTGTTACTGAGAATGCTACTGCAGGGATTCCAGATGTGGAGGATCCAGCCCATGGCACACATTGCACCTTCACTCCTTCATCTCCGAGTCTCCCAGTGACTGTGCACAGCTAGCTCAGGTCTCACTAATGGAGAAAACAGCATTGGTCCCAGACAAGCCATAAGGGCCACTTCCTTTTTCTTTGAACAGTTTGCAAAGTATTCCCAGAATTTTGACACATTTAGTACAACCTCCAAGACAGAGGAAAGTGTCTGTATCATACCAGGCAGGGACACCCCTGGTCCCTTCTGTTGCTATTAAACTGTTACTTGGGTCCAGTTCCTTACTTTATTCTCAGCATTGCTCAAGACTTTGCTTTGCAGTTCTTGAAGTCTGTTCAACTGTTTGTCATCTACAATCTCCTCCCCTTCTGTCAAGCAGCCATTTACCATGCCTTCCTTATTGAGAAAAACCTTGTACTTTCCTTTTTTACTGTCTTTTACTAGCCTATTTGCCTTATACAGTAATGACTTACATACGGGGAAATGATTCAAAGCTGCAATATTTCTGAAGCTAGAGACAGCCTGAACTTTTGAGATAACTGGGAGGAAAATCAGACTTTATATTTAACATACTTGGGACAAATAATTGTATTCAACACACCTGTGAGGAATAACCCCTATCTATTTCTTCCTGCATCAGAACCACCTGCAGACTGTCCCTACCACATGAAGATGTGACCTGGATGATGGATAGCAGTATAACTTGTGAGCAGTGTCAGCCTAATGAATGCTAAGGACAGTGTTATGGTTGTCCTGCAAGAGTATTTTGAGGACAGCCTTCTTAATCTGTGCTAGCAGAAATGGTGAGATGGATTGATAGCTATTTTTCTTTTTCTGGAGATGAGGCGTACTAAGGAACATGAAGGAAGAGGAACTTACTTCCTACTGTATCACCAGAAGTATTTAAAAATGTTTTATAAAGCTGTACAAGGCATACAGGAGCCCCTGTGCATTCAGCAGTAACTTGCATTCATTTCAAGATGTTTGACTCTGTGGCCAATACCTCTATAAGTTTCAGTACCTTGCCCAAGTTGAGTGCAAGGGAAATCGAGTTTGTTTTCTCATTTAAAAGGCTGCTAGCTCTACGGGGGTGGAGCTGAAGCCATTCGGCACACAGGTACATGCCTGTTCTGGGCAAAGGCAGGAGAACTCCTTGCTCTGATGGGAGCTGCTGTGCACTGCTGGGGCATGGCACCTTCCCTCCCCAAAGCAGGTCTCAGAGAAAAGCTGCCTAGCCAGCAGCCAGCTGGGTGATGCCGGGTGCCTCTCGCCTTCCCTCCTGGCTGCCCGACTGCTGAGCGGCTCCTCGCTTGAGCCTGGGATGGCAACGGATGGGAGAAACTGCTTTCAAACTGTTTAGTAACAGTGGTGGTAACCTTTGACCTTGCTGAATAGCAGTGCTTTTGACCTTTCATTTGCTAAATAATACAACCACTTACTTCCCGATCTTTATCAGTGTTTAGTAATTGGGGTCAAGACAAAGCAAGGCAGAGTACAGTTACCCACCAGACTTTACCCAACCAGGAAGAATTTCCTTAAGCTATAGATTTCCTTTTTGATAATCTTCAGTCAAGACAGGCAAAGACTGGAGACTGGGTGGCTTAGGAGATCCATAATAGGCTAAAGAGCCTCTCAGTTGTTAGCATCTGGTTTGAATCCAGCTGTGGTTGACAGTGGCAGAAAATCATTGTGGTCTCAGGTTGCCTCTCTGACTTGTATGAAATGAGTTTGGCTTGCAGTCCTACTGTTTACTGGTTGGATAACAGCCATAACATAAAATATTAACACACTGTTCTAGAGACATCAGTGATTAAATGAATTTACAAAGCCTGAAAATTCATATTCCCATAGAGAAAATCAGACTATGGCACAGTGGTAGGTGACAGCATGGACAAAAAGTCTGCGGTCACTCCAGTGTGTTCTGCATGATTCACATCAAAGAGAGGTGGTTAACCTTAAGGAATCTGAGTCACTTTTTCTATGGTGCAAGAAAAACTAATGGGTCAGATTGTGTGCTGTACAGCTCATTAAAAATCTCACTTGACAGACGAGCAGGTGACGACTGTTACAGGCAGCAGTCCCAGGATCAGTGTTTTCCTTAGAAGTGAACAGGAAATGGATGAAAAAGAAATCCCAAGAATTTATGATGTGACAATAGATTGAAATGTAAGTGCACATGCATATATTTATTTATATAATGCACACATATAAAAGCTTACACTTCCTAAGGACGTCAAACAGAAATGCTGTGTCTGAGCAGCTGCATAATCTCGTTACTTATTTATGGCATTTTGTATTAAGCCTGACTGCAAGATTTTTAGGGCAGGAGCTATTTTGTGGATGCCTGTCTGTACATGATTCAGCAAAATGATACGCCAAAGAGTGATCGAAATGCTGTCATTTATAAATTAGCCATTTATTTATAGATGTACATGAGCTAAATAAGACCTGTAAAAATGATGCTGTGGGCAGTGAGATTCAGAGGGGTATTTTTGCTGCTGTTCATGTAAGAAAGGAAGAAAATGGAGCTCTTTGTGGTACCCCAGCTAAGGTGCAATACAATTGTATGTCCTCCTGCTTTTTGGAATTACCTTTGGATTTAGGCTTCTTGAAATGGAGGAACACCTATACAGGACAGCCACCCCTAACTGCATTCTTAATGGCTTGCTGCTTGTCAGTGTCTCTGGGTCTCAGGACACGGTTAGCTTTACTGGTACAGCCAGATCTGCCCACCCAGGCAGCTTGCCTGCAGGCCCTCCAGGGCCCCGCTTTCTCCTTCGTTGCTCCAGAGGACGCCCGCGGCTGACCCACAGACGGCTCACAGTCCTCGCCACGACTGCCCTGCTCTCCTCAGCTCCCCATGGAGGGAAGGCCCGGGCCGAGGCGGTGGTTGAACCCACAGGAGGTGCCGTCGCCCCGTGTCTGCTCGGGTGCTGAGCTACTGAGGGCGCCGTG